>NC_083101.1:71082023-71389290 GCF_949774975.1 Lagenorhynchus albirostris | reverse complement strand
TGGTAAAAATTTCTATACACCAAACTCCCTTTCTAAGAGTGCTTCTCAGGGATCTGAACCTGTAACAGTTGCTACAAGGAATAGACAAAGAAAGCAGGTTCTAGGATTGGGTTGTAGAGCTTGATCACTTGCCTTCTGGATGGCACCATCACCAGTGGTTCACGGTACATATAGACACTGGAACAAGGTGCCTATTTAATTGTTAAAACTTTCACTGGCATTAAATTGGAACAATGTGCTGCTGTAAGGGAATGTATTAGCTGGTTCGATGCATTAAGAGTTTGACAAATATTGGTGAAATAGTAATTACAAAACAATGGCTTTGGATAGCTATTATGTTCAGCTGATGTTCTGAACAAGATAACAAAAATCTAAGAACCATTAATCTAACAGAAAGCTACGTGTGAAAGCGAGAGAGAGCTTTCTTGATAGCATACGAAGAAGTTCTCATTTTCTACAGAGTGAAGGAAGATACAGTTGAGTACCACGCCAAAAACTCCCAATCAAAGAAGGCCTGCTTTCCCAAGGTCAGGGTCCTTGCTGGCAGAGTATGAGATACCACCAAATAAGCTGGAGACATTAGGGATGATGTCCATGAATATCTATAATCTTCAGATTCCCCCAAACCTTCTGAGTTTGTGGAAGCACCCTAAAAATCTCTATTTAAATCTAGTATTCCCCTCTTTCTTGAAGATGATTTAGACAACATGTGTTCCCCACTCCTCCTTCTTGGCCAGCAGTCTATAACCAGAGTTAAGTTATAATGTAAGCCAGCTAGGGATGTGATGAGAGGTGCATTGCTAGTGACTCTGTCACTGGGCATTACAACCTGGAAGACCTTATGGCATTCAAGGTATCAGTGATGATAAAAGACGTCATGTAGAGATGATGGCAGGCACCAATGAGAGAATCACAACATAGATTGCTGGGGGTCTGGAGCAAGGTCACGCCATCAGAATTATGTGCCTTTTTATAAAGAACTATTGGCATACGAATGAGCCTGGTATAGATGGCGTGGATGACAATGGGGCACCAAATGACAACTGAGCCACAGCTGCTGATCATGAGCTGGGTACTGTCAAACCCACTAAGTTGTAAGGTCAGAAGATTCCTGCAACTATCATTGAGGATTGTAAGTGCTAAATCCAGTAACAAGCTCGAGCAGGATCAGAGGGTCCATGCAAACTATACAAGCATATTGCCAAGGCCCCTGTGTCATCCACCAGTGTTGTTCTATGTTCCAGCATATAGATCTTTCCCAGCTCATATCTATAGCAATATAGGGGATTCTTATACCCAACATATGGAGGAAGACAAACCACAAGGTTGGTTCATGAAAGTGTCAGCTCAGTATATGAGTACAATCTGAAAATGGACAGCAGCTGCATTACAGCTTCTTTTATTACACTGAAAAAGAGTGGTGAGGGAAAATCCTCCCAATGAACAGAGTCTCAGATGGGGCATCTCGTTATACATTTTGTGTAGAAATAAAAGGAACAAAGTTTAGAATGTATATGGATTCAAAGAACAGTAGCAAATGTCTTGGACAGGTGATCAGGGGCCCAGAAGAAGAAACAGAAGAAAATACAACAAAAGGAGTTCTGGGGTAGAGGCACGTACAATGAAAATACAGAAGAGAGCATGAAGTATGGAGATTTTTGCATCACTTGATAATATTCACTAGAGAGCAGCCATCTGGCAGAAGCACTGAACAACTAAGAAGACATAACAATTTGGCCAGTGATGCCAAGATCTATCATTGGCTACCCCATTGTTGGCATTTTGGTCATATGGAATGGCCAAGGGTACAAGGATGGAGATTCCATATGGGTCCAACACCTTAGAATTCACTTAGCATACCAATGTTGATCTAGCTACTGTCAATACTGAATATCCAGTTGTCATCAATAGAGTCCAGTGCTGAGTCTCCCAGTACAGCAGCATCCTTCAAGAAGACCAGTTGGACTCTTGGTGACAAATTTTTGGAAGGATAAGTAACTTATTTTGATATGAATAAATGTATCTTTTAGGTATGGGTTTGCTTTTTCTGCCTGCAGGTCCTCAGCCAGCGCCACTATCTGAAGATTTAAGGAATGTCACGTACTGGATCCCACGAAACGTAATGACTTTCCAGGGAAACCCATTTATAGCAAAGGAGGTACAAAGCCAAGCCCATGACCATGGGATGAACTAGTCATATAACATATAGCGCCATTCAGAAACTGGTAGAACATGGTAACTGAAGTGCCAGCTTGGAGGATAGAACACAATTCTCTAAGCTATGGTATATGCATGGAATCAATACCATTTTATATATAGCTGTGCCCCCAGCAGGAAGAGTACACTGGTCTAGGAACAAAGAGCTGGAAGCCCAAGTGGCATCACCTAAATCATTCCCAGTAACCACTTGGGGATTTGCATTTCCTATACCTTTAGTTCTGGGCTCTCTAAGTTTAGAGGCCTTGGTTCCCAAAGGGGAAACACTTCTGACAGGGGATACAGCAAAAATCCCATTGAATTATAAACTGCGTCTGCCATCTGGGCACTTTAGGATCAGAGGAAAAAAGAGCAATCACTGTCCTGGCAGGTGTAATAGACCGTGATGATCAGGAGCAGGGGTGTGATGCACAGTGAGGATGGAAAGAATATGTTTGACGCCCACGTTATTCAGCTGGGTACCTCTGGTGCTCATTCGCCTGACTGTGACAGTTAATGGACAAATGCAACAATCCTAGCTTTCGAAGGGTATTGTGACCAGGGCCTCTAACCCTCAGACTCCAACAAATTCTCTTTAAAGTAAGTAAAGGCCTTATGTGTTTTTGATAAGCTTGAAATACACTCAGAATGAGCTTAATGTTAATTTAGATGGCTATTATTTTGAGGTTTTTTTTAAAGTCTTTTTACTGTACTTTCCCACCCCCAAAAGGGCAGGCCTTAAGAAGTTTTAATGTCTCTTGAAGATCAAACTCATTCCTGAAGTTTTGATTTTGCACCATTTGAACAAAATATTAAAAGATTATCCAATTTTATTGTAAAAAAGTAAACTTCCATTTACAAATTCCAAACACTTATCAAATATATTACTATTTGAGGTATAGCAGAAGCCAGTTAGTTAAAGATACAGATTCTGGACTCAGGCTCAGACTTTGAAAACCAATGCCGTAGGCCATTTCATTTCCAAAATCTTATCATTGGATAAATTCTGTTGTAATGAATGACTTTTCCATTTTACTTCTTTTTTACTTGTATGTACATTTTAGTGAAGTAAAACATATAAAGAAAAGTACACTCATATAAAGTGTGTGTTTGATCAAATTTCACAAAGTAACACAATTTTAAAAACACGATCCACATAAGTAAATTGAACATAACCAGTATCCTTCTCATGTACTTTCCTGGGCACTATTAACCCTCTCCAAAGACAGTCTCTATCTTTATATCATCAAGTAGTTCTGCCTATTTGGAATGTCATATAAAAAGAATCTTGTAGTATGTGTTCTTTTTTATCTGGCTTCTTTTACTCAATATTATATTTCTGAAAGTCATCTATACTGTTGAATTTGTCAATACTTTTTTCATTTTCATTACTGTATAATATTTCTTTGTATATATATTCCACATATTTTTCTTATCGCATTTCCATTTTGATGTTTTTGGGGGGTTGTCTTCAGTTTTTAATTATTATTAAAGAAAGCTGTTACTAACATCCCTGTACATAAAATACACTCATTAGTCATATATATATATATATATATATATATACACACACACATATATATACCTAAGAGTGAACTCACTGAATTATAGGGCACAGAAAGTTTGAACTTTATTTATATACTGAGCATTTCTGTTGAATATTTTTTCCAACAAAATTGTTCAATTCTACACTCATACCAGAGTTCCAGTAGTTCCACCTTTTCACCAATAGTTGGCATTTTCAGTTCTTTTAATTTAGCTATCATTTCATTTAAATGATAGTCCCCACCACTAAACCCACAAAGTGTCTATTTTATGTACTGTGTCTACAATATTTATCCCTTACTGACTTTTTATTTAAGTATATGTCAGTTATTTGAAGGCGGAAACACATCACATAATAAAATGACTAACACAGATTAAATATTTATTATCTGCATGTATTTCCTAAGTGATCTAAATGAGACATGTAATAATAGTAATAAAAACAATAAGGACAACATTTATTGAGCACTTATATGTGCCAGACATTTTTCTAAACATAATTTATGTTTTATCTCATTTAGTTTTTACAGTAACCTATTTTACAGATAACAAAACCAAGGCACAGAGAGGTTACATAACTCACCAAAGTTCACACAGCAAGTAAATAGCAGAGTCAGGACTTGAACCCAGAAGTCTAGATACAGAGACTGAACTCTTATTATCCTCATTGTACATCATATATTGTACATTGTACATTGTACCTTCTAATTTAAGGCTTAGAGAGAGTTAAGTAATTTTCCCATGCAGCCAGAAAATGGTAAAGCTAGGGCATGAATCAAAGCAGTCTAGCTACAACTTCTAGCTGCTCTACCACTCCCCCCTTGAGCCATGGTAATACCAATAGTATTTATCATACAACCCAATGCACATTAAGAGTAGTAAGTTTTATTGAATTATTGAGTAACTAAAAAATGTATATACATAACATGGTGGAAGACCCTATGGAAGGATAGTAAGAATAAAGGAAATAAGAAAGAGAAGGGAAAGGAAGAAAACACTTTTTTATATTGCACTCACTAAGATTTAGGACAGGGATGGCCACTAGGTTTCAAAGCTCCAGTCATTTGACAGTTACTGTCTGGAGCTCTAAGTTGAAGAGTCTGAAGTCTCAGTAAAGTTTAGGAAGAAAAGAATTATTGCTATAATCTAGGGGAGCAGGGTCCAGGGAATCACAGCAGCACATATTCCACGTAGGTGCTATATTCTTGTTAAGAATGATATATTAGAAACTTTTACAAACATTTCTTTAAAAATTTTGCACAAGGATCCTGAGAGGTAGATTTGATTATTCCTATTTTTCAGATGAGGAAATTTAATGAAGTCAATGAAGCCTTGGTCTCTACTTACGACCTAATGATTGAATGAGGAAATAGTGGCAAACCAATCAGAACACTTCTAATTACACTTTCAATGGGAACAGATGACTAGGTGACTGTCCTAGAGGTTCCAGCAGGTTACACTATCTAATGATTATCTTGCTATCATTGTCTGGTTTTGTGACTGTCCCTCTTCCCAACCCTAACTCATATTCTTGGTCCCAGGCAATTAAGTTCAAGTTCAGGCAGATCCCTTTCAGCTTCCAGGAAAGCATGGAGAGACTTAAAGTGAAAATATTTTCTGCTGCTTCTTCTCACAAAGCAAAGAAAGTTTTCCAGCAGGTGAATCTTGTCAATGGTTACAGCTTTTCTGACAAAGGGCCACTGGTGTGCAGTTTTAGGATAAAATAGTGCTTCCTAGGTCACATAGGCATCTAGATTCTGGTACTCTATAAATTTACAAACATTTTCTTATCTGTGCTCCATATGACTATTATCTAGCACCTACATAAATCACCTTTCATTTTTGTGCAATAGATAGTCAACTATTTCAGAGAAATTATCTGCTCCTTGACGATCGCACGAATTTTAAAGAGGTAACTTTTGCAAGAATGGAAAACCTTTGTTCCCAAGCCACTATCCCTTAGTACTCAGTAATCCTGGGCACCAGGAGTATAACAGAGCAATTAACTTCTAACAATGGTATAAATTTAGCCTTGTTAAAACAAGGATTATTAATATTCCCTTGGGTTATCACCCTGACCTAACTTACCCAAGCATAAAGTACAGTAAGACACAGACCTGTAAATTTGTGGCTCACATAAAATGCCCAAGGAAAGAGAGGAAAAAAGAGAAACACAAGAACATAGTATAAGAACCTAATAAATAATTATAATAAAAAAGTGAAACATATTAATCACATTTTAAAGAGATGAAACTTTGAATTTTATTTTAAAACCAATAACTGCAACAATCCTATAATGATTGTGATAACTTCTTAGAGTCTATGATGATATGGTGCTCATAATATATTGGTCATTAAAATACCAGAAGCCTCAGCTCTAGCTTATCTCTGACTTTTTTAAAATAACACTCTCTGGGCTTCTCTGATAGAAAAACACTTCCAAAAATATTTAATTGTGTCATTGCAATTTAGTACCCTTATCAGTCTTGGAGGTAGTGTTATAGATGAAGAACTATGACTCTCTTACATTTTTTTAAGAAGCAAGATAAAAAAAAAAAAAAAGCAGCAGCAGCAAGATAAATCTGACAAGTCAAGCAGAGAAATGGAGATATATTGGGAAGAATGCCGGCTTTTGAGACTCGAATTCAAAATTAAGCTTTGCCCCTGATGTGCTATGGGATTTTAGCAAGTCTCAACTTCTCTATACTTCTTTGTTTCCTCATCTGTAAAACAGAGAGGAGGAGGCCTACATCATAAGATATGTATCTTTACCCCAGAGCATGACATATATTAAGTAACTAACACATTTGATACAGTAATTACATTAGGTAACTGTATAAGATATATTAAGTATCCAGCACGTAGTAGGAACTGAATAAATGGTTGCTGCTATCTTTATTATGTATCAATTACTACAATTTACTGGTGTTGGATAGTCAGCAATGTTTTTGTAAGGCAATGAGTGAAGTTTTTCAAACAGTCAAATCATGCACACAAAGGAAAGAAATGAGAGGAAAGATCAGGTCAAAATCAATCACTTTATGTGTATATTGCTATAAACTAATTGTTTAACTCATGGTTTTTACCCCCATTTAATTTTTTTTCTGCTTTTCCCCACCACAGGATCAGACTGTTAATGCACTTAATGAGGCAAGCAAGCATAGCAGTATATCTGAGCAATTAAAGCCCCTTCATTCAGACAGCAATAAAACCTACAATTGCCTCCTTTCTGCCTGGAAGAACAACTTTATAGTTTATTGAACAAGAGAGATTTTGATCGGGCTGTAACTCTTCTCCTCAAAAGTCTCTGCACTTTGCTGTGCTGTCCTTGCCTAATTCTCTCAAAAGATTTTTTTTAATGGGAAGGATTACAAATCAATATTATCAGGACATATCCAGGTTCAGTACATTCTCCAAGCGTAAGTGTTATTTGCAACAATCTCAATGAAACAGACTTCTCTCTGCTCTTCATCAAAATTTGCACTTTTTTTTTCCTTTCTAAATATGAAACAAACAGGGTAGCATCCAGGGACAGCCACGGTTTTTTTTACTCTATTCTAATGTTGCATTCTTTCCTAGCAGGCAAACTGTGCCCCCTTACCAAACTCTCAGACTAGCAAATCCTCACCTCCACTAAGCATAGTCTGCCTGGCATATGTGATAATAGAAGAATGGAGAATATAAATTGGCCTCCTTTTATTTTGAACTTTACCATTTATCATTTACTTGTACCAGGTATGTACCTTTTGGAATATATGTGCAGTCCTACATTCTCTGACTTAAAGGAGTTCTGGAAAACTACAAAAGAAGCTCAGAAGTGTGCCATAAATTGATTAAAAGTTTAGAGATTAAGTTAATGAAGCTGAAATTCTGCTTCCAGTTAAACAGGCTGAAAGGAGTGATTTTGCAGTCTTTGAGTAAGGAGTGTTTCAGAAAATGGTGACAAATTTCTTGGTTCTCTAAGTACATAATAAAGGAAACAGGTTTAAATGGCAGAATAAAGGACTTGGTAAAGGTTGTTAAGAATGAAATTGATACAGCCACTACGGAGAACAGTATGGAGGTTCCTTTAAAAAGTTAAAAATAGAACTACAATATGACCCAGCAATCCCACTACTGGGTATATACCCTGAGAAAACCATAATTCAAAAAGAGTCATGTACCACAATGTTCATTGCAGCACTATTTACAATAGCCAGAACATGGAAGCAACCTAAGTGTCCATCGACAGATGAATGGATAAAGAAGATGTGACGCATATATACAATGGAATATTACTCAGCCATAAAAAGAAATGAAATTGAGTTATTTGTAATGAGGTAAATGGACCTAGAGTATGTCATACAGAATGAAGTAAGTCAGAAAAAGAAAAACAAATACCATATGCTAATGCACATACATGGAATCTAAAAAAACGGTACTGATGAACCTAGTGGCAGGGCATGAATAAAGACACAGATGTAGGGAATGGACTTGAGGACACAGGTGGGGAAGGGGAAGCTGGGATGAAGTGAGAGAGTAGCACTGACATATATACCCTACCAAATGTAAAATGGAAGCTGCTGCATAGCACAGGGAGATCAGCTTGATGCTTTGTGAGGATCTAGAGGGGTGGGATAGGAAGGGTGGGAGGGAGGCTCAAGAGGGAGGGGATATGGGGATATATGTAAACATATAGCTGATTCACTTTGTTGTACAGCAGAAACGAACACAACATTGTAAAGCAATTATACTCCAATAAAGATATAAATAAATAAATAAATAAAATAATGAAACGGGTTCTGTAAGGATGGTATCTGAAGTTACTTGCAATTGAACTAGTTTCTATACTTGGGGATTTGAGTAGATGGGTGTACACTGTTACCTTCTCAGGTCACTCTTTAATCCTGTGGGTACAGTATCAATGCAGAGAAGAATAAGAACAAGAAGAATATGGGGGGGAAGAGAAGGAGAGGAATGAAGAGGAAGAGGAGAAAGAGGAGAAACCGAACCAAGATTCTTCTGCAATTAAAAAAAAAGTCTGCTTCTTTCTGTGGCGTTTTAAAAAAGATAACAAACCACATTGAACTCTCTCTCTGATGCACTAGCTGAAGCCTTACTGTCTTCAGTAAGCAAGGCATCTTAGACATCCTATCTCAGTCCATTTATAGCCCATGCTCAGCTCTCCAAGAAGCAAGCAGCCTAACTCACTGTGATATGAAACACCACACACAAAGAAGAAAATGAAACTCATCATCACTCCTCAGGTTGAAAAGAGCTTGTGGCACAGAAAATTATATGAACATTAAAACACATACACACAAAGGGCATGTTTACACACAAAGAGCATGTTTACACACACATCAATTAATATCAAGTCTGGACAGGGGATACGCATCTAGAAGGCAGAAGTGCCTGAAATTACCAATCAAAAAGTAGCATCATTGAAACCTCTCTCCCCTTCTAAAGATAAACAAACAATTCAATACCAGCTTCGTAATGACCACATATTTTCAGCCACAGCAGGTTGCTGCCTAGTCCCCGCAGGAAAATGACAAATGAATGCTGTTTAATATTTTGCTTGAACAGTTTTTTCTTTCAGAAAACTATTTGCAATACGATAATGAGAAGAGCATAGCTGCAGAGAGTAGCATTTTGTAAGGATGACTACCTTTCTGGGGCATATCATCTGATACACACTTTGTTTATCCAGAGTGAATTCGGTGGTTAAAATGATTAATTGAGCCCATTTTGTGTTACTCATACTAGATCTTGCAAAGGAGGTGACTGCTATTTTTTCTTAGTGACTCATACAAAGACCCCAGCAGTACACTGGCAATAACAAAATGACATTTCTAAATTTAGTAGTTCATAAATCTTCTAAGATGCCAGCCACATCCAGTACCCCCTCCCCCATGCTCCTTTTCCAGTACTTGCTCGTATGTGCAGAAGACCTAAATGTGCATGGAGACAAGACAGAGACTTCCTCAGGGCACATCTCTGTGTTCCTTTCTTAATACCTACCAACACCTCTGTGCACTCTGGGAGGAGCAATATGTATATTTCCCAAATGACAGCTTTATTAAGATGCTAAATTTGTCTGGCAAAAACATATATAGAATATGTGCATGTTTCCAAAAAGTCCAATTCAATGAATTATTTTCAAGGGGCACTGTGGAAACGAGCGAATTTCCTCCTGTCCTCCTATGTTATCTATTCTGTGACATGAAATATGTAGTAACTTCACAGCCTCAAGAAATGAAAATTTTTTGCCTCTATCATTTTCTCTGGTTTACATAAGGCATTTACCAAATGTATCATGCTCTCCTGATGTCATTTTGCCTGTGGTCCTAAGATGTCAGGGCTACTAATGCCCTCCAGAAATTTTACCAACATATGACTCACACAGATAGTGTGCAAAAAGAGAATACAAGAGAATTATAGTTGGTGCACTCAACATTCATATGGCTAAAAGACAGATTCCTGAGCAAAGTGACATACAGGTATGGACCTAGAGACTGTCATACTGACTGCAATAAGTCAGACAGTGAAAGACAAATATTATATGATATCGCTTATATGTGGAATCTAAAAATAGGGTACAAATGAACTCATCTACAAAACAGAAATAGAGTTACAGATGTAGAAAACAAACTCATGGTTACCAGGGGTTAAGGGGGGGAGGGATAAATTGGGAGATTGGGATTGACATATACACACTACTATATATAAAATAGATAACTAAGAAGGACCTACTGTATAGCACAGGGAACTCTACTCAATACTCTCTAATGGCCTATATGGGAAAACAATCTAAAAAAGAGTGGATATATGTATAACTGATTCACTTTGTGCAATGTTTTGCATAACACTGTAAATCAACTATACTCCAATAAAAATTTTTTAAAAATAGTTAGCTACTTTTAATCCCTCCTTCTCACAACCTCTTCACAACCCTGGAGTAATTCCCATCATTGAATGTAAGAGTCCATAGTGTGTCTTTCCATCTACGTGAAATGACTTTCTACAAATGGTAAATATATAATAAACTTTTTGCCTCTCCTCCATTTTTCTTCACATCTCGTGTTAAAAATACCCCATTCTTGAGGTCAATGACAACAACAAAATTATCATTTAAGAGTAAACGCAATCAACAGATGCAAGATGAATATACCAAAAGGCCGAAATCAATAAGATAATTCTTCACAAAATACTAGCTTCTCAGTGACAAAGCTGAGGTATAGAAACATGAAAATTACAAGAAACCCAGAGCTTTATTCAAAGTAGGGAATGCACATTTTGTGACTGTATGGAAGGGCAGACATTTCCAAACAAACTTTCCCCACTCACATTTGCTTTCTCTCTCTTTATTTAGTATTATGCTTGTACCATTCTTCTTAGTCTACCAACTTCTGACTCCTCCTCCCCCAAACACTTCCTTCTAGAAGGAAGTCAGTTGCATTAATTTTCTTAGATAGTAACTGTATTCTCTAGTTAATTTATATAAGTTTTTCTGAACAAATAAATAATTCCCTCTAGAGTAGAGATAGCATTGTATTGAAAAATGTAAACATCTAAGAAATAAAATTTTTGTTGATGTAAGTGATCAGAGTAAACGAAACTTTCATCTCTCTTTGATATGCCGTATATCTCCACTGGTAGAATTTGTCCTTAAGACAAGGGATTCTGAGTTACTCTATTTGTGTTGCCTGATGTGCTTACCATTTATATTACAACAAACAGAATGTTCTATATTTTGGAGCAATTGAGCTGAACAAACAATTCTTGACTTCTTGTATCTGAGTTAATAAATTTCAAAGACCCAGGATGTGACATATTATGCCCGGTTACTGACTCAGCTAAGTATCTCTACAATGAAAATAAAGGCATCTGAGTCAAGTGTCCCCTCTCGCTTAAGAAAATAAAGTAATCAGCTTTCCAGTTGGGTTAAAGATAATGGTTACTCCTTGATTGGGAAGAAATGAGGTCAGATTCCACTTCTACAATCAGATGACTTCCAGTCTCCCTTCTGAAGATCCACTGGTGATAAACAGAACTTCCAATTATGTTTAAAGATAGGTTGTAGAGAAGGACAGGTCCAAAATCTACCTCTTTAAGATGATTGTTTGCTGAAATTTGCTACTGAATTTACGTCAACAATTAAATTAAAATTAGCACCACTTCCCTCTACTCCCATTTTCTTGATCTTAAAACATGATAAAGAGCAATGTTACCCTGAATTTTTCTTGTTGTTCTTACATCTGAAGATGTACACATCTATCCTATTTTTTATGGCTTTTCGATATTGATGGATCATTTAGAATGTAGGAACCATGGATCAGATTCCTTTTCAACAACTGTTTAAACCACCCCAATCTCAAAGCAATTTACCAAATAATGGATTGGGTACTAGGAGGGGAGTGACTGTGTAATTTTTTTCTTCTTTTTTCTGTTTATAGTCTATGGTGGTTCTGGTTCCTGTTGTGAAGTAGTAATTTGGCTCTTCATTAACTAGTAACAAAAATCTTTCATACTTCCCTCCCTTTCATTCTCCCTGAGAGAGAAAAATTGCTGGTTGTATGCTGGAGATAGTATTATTAGCAAAACATCCATAGTATTATTAGCAAAACATCCATAGTATTATTAGCAAAACATCCATATGGTCTCTTTATCAAAACAGGACTTTGAAGGGAGGTAGATTTTTATTTAAGTGATTTCTGTGTAAAGATGGTAATCCGTCAGCTAGGTGTGTATGCGGTAGGGAGAAGGAAGCACTGACTCAGGTCTTGGGTGCTGACGGAAAGCCAATGTCACAGGAAACAGTGATATGACAAACAGGCCTATGCTGATTAAGTTGGGCTATTTTCACAGCTAACTTCAGTTAATGCAGGCAGCAGAAAAACTAAGCTGTCAGTCCAATTCTACCCCCTGTCCCCAGATATCACACTTGGCTCTAGAATTCTAGGAAAAGCAGATGCTCACTCTGCCCCTGATAAAAAGTCACTATTTACTGGCATCAGTACAATTTATTTAGGCTACTCCAATCCCTGTAGACTCAAAGCTTCAGAATAACCAAGGAAATAGACATGGCTTCTCATGACCAAAATCCTCAATAAACAGGAAAGCAAAATGCCTTTCTACCTAAACAGATGTTGCAAAGCAAATGAGTGAAAGCAGTGTAATTTTGCTTTCCTATTTTTTTTTTTACTACCCATGGTGGATTCTCCTGTGTCACAGAATTTCTACACCTGCACAGTGCAAAAAAATGGGGACTTTGATCTACTATAGTTATAATGCACATCACAGAATTTTCTTCCTCTTGAATAAGTTATAGCCATTTCATCTTAAAAAATGTGAAATCTGAGATAATTAAAAAGTAGCCAAAGGAGCTACTCAAACTAATCTCTTTCCTTTACAAGAAATGGGACCAACCAAATTCTCATTAAATTAACCATAAAGAAGCAAAAAAGATGAAAGCTCACAATACTAAAAAATAAGACTTTAGTCAACCTCATGCCAGTATCTGGGCAGCTGAAGTGAGAATTAAGTTCATAGCATATCCCTGCTTTGTGCTGTAAAACAGAGACTACCTGGCATGACTAGGGAGGAAGGGAAATTATAATACTTCCTATCAATAAAAAAAAATAGACCTAGCAGAAACTTTAAAAATAATCTAGAGCAGCAACTCACCCTTGTGATAAGCAAAGTGGGGCAGAGGGAACTTAGTGATCTACCAGTGGGCAAACATTTACTTATAAATAGAACTAAGATTGACAAGAAAGACTTGAAAGAGCAAAGGCTCTGGAGTCAAAACTCTCTTTGAATATGAACTATGCCTTAAGAAAAGTTACTTAAACGCTTGAACATAAATCCTCTAACTGTAAAACAGAGTTATTTATTAACACCTATAGTATAAACTTGAATAGTTACAGGATAAAACAGGATAACGCACTGTCTACAGAAGTTATTCGTAACACAAAAAAACTTGCCTTCTTCAAATTTAAATAATGAGAAAAAAATGGATCAGAGCTGAGAAAAGTGAAGTCCTCATTCAGAAAAACCTGACCAGAGTTACCAATCACATCTAAAAGTGAGAGCAGTTTTTTGGTTCTGGATGGTCAGTCCAAAGGCACAGAAAAAGAAGAGACTTATGCAGTTGTTGGCAGTGACCATTCATGCAATGCCCAGGAAAAGAACACCTTGTCAGGCAGACCTGAAAAGTTGATCCCCTGGACAAATGAACACATGTTATAGGAAAGGATACAGTAGGGTCCTCAAAGCCTTATTTATTAAGCATTTAAATCTTACAACCAAATTCTCCTTTTCTGGTAGGTTCCAAACAAACATCTGCGGATATGTCTTCCCACTGTAGTTTGGTTACTGAGAAAAATATCCCAGTAAATTAATACATTTATACATTACCTTCATGAGAACTTTGTTAGCGTGAGTCTATATCCTTGAATCTGATCAAATTGGGAATTGTAATGAAAATTTATTTCAAGGGTGAAAGGCAAGTCCACCACTATGAAAACACAACATTTGAGGTCAAACTATATGTCTCCATAGCCTGCTGGCGTTTCCCCGATAACTCTGCTCTGAATTTTCATGTACCATACAGTTTTTTATTTGTAACTTCTCTAATAATTACTTTTAAAAGTTATGTTGGAATGATTAAGGATATAATATATTTAAGGCATCCAATGCAAAGCCTTGGCACATAATACATCTCAATAAATGTTCTCTTCCTTTACATTTTTAATCCAATGCACTTTCTTCTGTATCACTCTTATTCCAAGCTTGAGCTCTATATGTAAAATTAATACAAATTAATGTACATAATTAAATTTTGAAAGATCTAAAAATAATTCATTTTTCTAATAATAAATACATTCAATATGTCAGACAATGCTACCTGTTAAAGATTCAATAAAAAAATAGAATGTTCTAGATCCTAAAATCCTCAAGAAAATACTAGCAAACCAAATCCAACAATACAGTAAAAGGATCATACACCATGATCAGAGGGATTTATGCCAGGGATGCAAGGATTTTTCAATATCTATAAATTAATCAATGTGATACACTACATTAACAAATTGAATAATAAAAACCACATGACCAGCTCAATAGATGCAGAAAAAGCTTTTGATAAAATTCAATATCCACTTATGATAAAATATCTCCAGAAAACAGGCATACAGGGAACACACCTCAACACAATAAAGGCCATATATGACAAACCCACAGCTAACATCATACTCAATGGTGAAAAGCTGAAAGCATTTCCCCTAAGATCAGGAACAAGACAAGGATGACCACTCTCACCACTTTTATTCACCATAGTTCTGGAATTCCTAGCCACAGCAATCAGAAAAGCAAAACAAATAAAAGGAATCCAAACTGGAAAGGAAGAAATAAAACTGTCACTGTTGGCAGATGACATGATACTATACATAGAAAATCCTAAAGATGCCACCAGAAAACTAATAGAGTTCATCATTAATTTGGTAAATTTGCTGGATATAAAATTAATATACAGAAGTCTGTTGTATTTCTACACAATAACAACATGCGATCAGAAAGAGAAATTAAGGAAATAATGCCATTTACCACTGCATTAAAAATATTAAAATACCTAGGAATAAGCTTTCCTGAGGAGGCAAAATACCTCTACTCAGAAAACTATAAGACACTGATGAAAGAAACTGAAGACAACACAAACAGATGGAAAGATATACTGTGTTCTCAGATTGGAAGAATCAATATTGTTAAAATGGCCATACTACCTAAGGCAATCTACAGATTCAAAGCAAACCTTATCAAAATATCAATGGCATTTTTTACAGAACTAGAACAAATAATTTTAAAATTTGTATGGAAACACAAAAGAACTCAGACAGCCAAAAAAATCGTGAGAAAGGAGAACAGAGCTGGAGGAATCACACTCCCTGACATCAGACTATACTACAAAGTTACAGTAATCAAAACATTATGGTACTGGCACAAAAACAGACACATAGATCAATGGAACAGGATAGAGAGCCCAGAAATAAGTCCATGCACTTATGGTCAATGAGTCCACAACAAAGGAGGCAAGTATATGCAATGGAGAAAAGATAGTCTCTTCAATAATTGGTGCTGGGAAAACTGGACAGCTACATGTAAAAGAATGAAGTTAGAACATTCTCTAATACCATATACAAAATAAAAATCAAAATGGATTAAAGACCTAAATGTAAGACTGGCTACTATAAAACTCCTAAAAGAAAAGACAGGCAGAATACTCTTTGACATAAATCAAAGCAGTATGTTTTTGGGTCTCTCTCCTAAACTAAAGGATATAAAAGCAAAAATAAGCAAATGGGACCTAATTAAACTTAAAAGCTTTTGCACAGCAAAGGAAGCCATTGACTAAACAAAGGCAACCTACTGAATGGGAGTAAATATTTGCATATCATATGACCAATAATGGATTAATATTCAATATACATAAACAGCTCTTACAACTCAACATCAAACAAACAAACAACCCAATTTTAAAATGGTCAGAAGAAGCGAATAGACATTTTTCCAAAAAGGACATGCAGATGGCCGATAGGCATATGAAAAGATGTTCAACATCACTAATCATCAGGTAATTGGAAATCAAAACCACAATGAGATATCACCTCACACCTGTCAGAATGGCTATCATCAAAAAGAACACAAATAACAAATGTTGTCCAGGATGTGGAGAAAAGGGAACCCTGGTACACTTTTGGTGGGAATGTGAATTGCTGCAGCCACTGTGGAAAACAGTACTGCAGTTTCTCAAAAAAGTAAAAGTAGAACTACCATATGACCCAGCAATTCCACTCCTGAGTATATATCCAAAAATAAAAATAAAAAAACCCAAAAAACACTAATTCGAAAAGATACATGCACCCCACTGTTCATAGCAGCATTACTTACAATTGCCAAGATATGGAAGCAACCTAAGTGTCCATCAACAGATGAATAGATAAAAAGGATGTGCCATACACACATACACACACACACAAACACACAATGAAATTCTACTCAGCCATAAAAAAGAAGGAAATTTTGCTATTTGTAGCAGCATGGATGGACTTGGAGGGCATTATGCTAAGTGAAATAAGTCAGACAGAGAAAGGCAAATACTGTATGATATCACTTATATGTGGAATCTACAAATACAACAAACTAGTGAATATAACAAAAAAGAAGCAGACTCACAGATGTACAGAACAAACTAGTGTTTATAAGTAGGGGAGACAATATTGGGGTGGGGGAGTGAGAGGTACAAACAAAATAAATTCTTAATATGTAATCATTAGGTAATAAAAAGGGCGGATATTTTTTTAAATAGGATACTTCTTTGATCTGAAACTTCTCACTCTCTACCTAGTCTCTGAGTGATAGTACCATGTGATTATTGCAATAATAAAAGCAGCAATGTTATAAGAAACTGGGCTCAGGAGTAGAGCCTAGCCTTGGAGAAGAGTAAGAACTTCCTGTAGGAGGTGATAATTAAAATGTTTCTAACAAACAACATGAAGATATGGAGGAAAATATTTGGAGTAGGAGAAGGAAGAGAAAAAAAGGAGTAAAGAAAGGATAATATGAGCAAAGACCCAAGCGTGAGAAACAGTACAGGGAACTCAGGGAATTTAAAATTATTCAGGATGATTTGAGAGTTGGGGACTTATCCTGAGAGAATAAAGGATTTTGAAGCAACACAGTAACATGTGAGTTTCTTAAAAAAAAACAACAAAAAACCTCACTGGCTACAATACGATACTTGAATGGAGAGAAGTAATGCCTGAGACAAGGAGACTAGCTAGTAATTTGTTGTATAATCAAAATAGGAGATGATAAATTGAGGACATGCCATTGGGTGTAGAGGAATATGGCTGGATTTGATAAACATTTAGTTGGTAGAATCCCTAGCAGATGATAGATTTTGGTTATGAGACTAGAGACAGGATGACTTCCAGGACTTTTGTTTTGGCAAATGTTTAGATCATTTCCTTCATTAACACCAGGAGCAGAGTAGAAAGTGGAGAAGTAGAAGTAGGGGGAGAGTGTAGATTATGGGTCAGCTTGTGCTATCTGTTTTTGAGACCTGTAGAACAGATTAATGAGAATTGTCTGAGATAAAGACTTTTTAGTTGTCAGAATACACTAACACAAGTTTGGAGAAATTCATTTATGGCAAATATGTGTAGTAAGGAGAAAAAACTAATTATAAAATCCTCAATATTTAATAACATGATAAATAAGAAATATATTCAGTATCTGAGCCAATGACCCTATATCAAACCCCCATCTCTAAAATAATTTTCAAAAGGGTATAAAAATGTAAGCCTCTATTATTGAAGTGTCATTCGTAAAAGATATGACATGATTGGTGTAACAATTTAGTTCTAAAAATAAGGAAGTCTGTTTATATTTACTTAAGACAAGAAATAATTTAAGATTATAGTGGCATGTGTAGTAAGCAGAATATCTCTCCCCTCCCGGAACCTGTGAATATTTTACCTTACATGACAAAAAGGGACTGCAGAATTGATTAATGTTAGGGACCTTGAAATGAGAAGATTTTCCTAGATTACCCAGGTCAGCCTGGTTTAATCACATGACTCCTTAAAAGTAGACAATCTTTCTCGGCTGTAGTCAGCAAAAGCAATGTGATGATGACTAAAGCAGGTTCAAGGGGATGTGACTGTTTCTGGCTTTGAAGATGGAGGAAGGGGACTATGAGGAATGGGAGCTGGAAAAAGCAAGAAAATGGAATTTTTCCTAGAGCCTCCAGAAATGAACACAGCCTAAATAACAGGATGATGTTAGCCCACCAAGACCCATATCAGACTTCAAACATACAGTACTGTGAGATAATTTGAATCATTTAAGCCACTAAATGTGTGCTAATTTTTTATACCAGCAATAGAAAATTAATATAGCACAGTATAGTCGTGATGTTGTATATTAAAGAGTACGTTACACTATAGGTTACAAAACCTAGTTTTGAACTTTCCCTCCCTTCATCTGTCTTACTGACAAACTCATTTTCACCAATCAAAATGTGATTCAAGCACAAACCCGACCTATAAAGTATTTCATGACTCTTGCAGACAGTACAATTACCTCTCTCTCTATATTACTTTTGTGTTTTGAATATACATCACATTGTACATATTTGGGAATACTATTTGTTTACCTCTACACTTGAGATAAATCCTATGAGTGTAGGTACATTTTAGAAATTGTTTTTAATATCCCAATGGGCCAGAACATTAATTATATAGTATGTGCTTAATAAGTGTTTTTGAATTGAACTACTTATGAATTGGGTTAACATGAACAAATCTCTCAATCTCTTCAAGCCTCCATTTTCTCGTCTATAAATAATAAAACTGACATTCGTGGCTGCTTGAGAGATCAAATCAAATAATATATATGAAAGGATTAATGAAAAGGGTAGCAGTATACAAAGTTCATTATTTTAAATATATATAACCCTTAGCGTCTAAAACTGGAATCAGATACTTATATCAATAAACTCAGGTGAATTATTACTACCTTGTTTAACAGTACAAAAGAAATAAAATTTTATCTAATAGTGGGACTTTTTTTTTTTTTTTTTTTTTTTTTTGTGGTACGTAGGCCTCTCACTGCTGCGGCCTGTCCCGTTGTGGAGCACAGGCTCCGGATGCGCAGGCTCAGCGGCCATGGCTCACGGGCCCAGCTGCTCAGCGGCATGCGGGACCTCCCCGGACCGGGGCACGAACCCGTGTCCCCTGCATCGGCAGGCAGACTCTCAACCACTGCGCCACCAGGGAAGCCCATAATAGTGGGACTTTTAAAAGCACAATATAAAGAACAATGTTGAGGACTAATGATGTTTTTCAGAGGTAGGTTTTTCATGCATAGATATCTGGACCAAATGAAAAAAATAATAATAGTGAAAGGCTTTGCTATACAAAGTTAATTTTCTGAAGACAACTTAAAGAGTTAAATATCCCTAATGGTATATAAAGAATCTGTAATAAGAGCAAATGATCTAGTGCAGATAATTGCAACAATCAACATCAAACAGGGAATATTTTGCTAACTATTAATTTAGACGTCAATGTTGATTCATATAACTTGTGTTCCATCTATTGTTCAAGAAAATAGCTGTTCTCTTTTTAAAGTTCTCTTTTCTCCCATTTCCTATCGATGGATGCCAGAATACAGAATTTTCAGGTGCATTGTTGAGAAAAACTTTGTACGGTTGTCCATTTTACATTTTTAGTGAGGACTCTATCAGATTATTCAAAAGTGCTATAGTCATCCAACTGCTTAGGGTAGATTCATTTTTGGTCTTACTTTCTATCACATATACAAAGCCACTTATCTCAGAATAACTAATCTTCCATTTTCCTCCACTCTACTTTCTTCATAAGGCATATTTTCATTGGTAGTAATGTTTTCATGTTATTGTTATCTCCTGACTATAAAAATGAAATTACATGCCAATGGAGCAAACTTTTCACTCTGCGTGTAAAAGTTAATGGCTTTTAGAACTCCATGCCTTTCAATCAGGTGGTTTTGTAGCTAACATTAAGTTGGCTTCTTGGATTATTGACTTAGAATGCTGGCTACCCAATGCAATGATGCCAATTCAAGTAGAACACTGAAGTGATAATTACCATTTATCAATAACTACCTATGAAGAAACTATAATTACAAAAGAAGGTTTAATCTTTCTCCAGCTAAATGTACACTTAATAAGAAATATAACATGTTATTGTTTCACAGTGACTATTAGTTTTATGAGATATATTAATGTTCAGAAACACTGCATAGATGAATATTTTTAAAAATGAAAAAGAAACTACAATAGAGCATTTACTAATAATCTTTTAAGAATATAATTTTGGATTTATGGCTTCTGTCTATCCTAAAGTTTTTACTTTATATATCTCTTTCAAAGACCTTAATGACAATTTTCTCTGCTCTCATCAAAGAACTTCATGAAAATTGCATAGTCGATTCTACCATACCTCTCAAAAAAGTTTTAGAACTTGGCCATCAGGTCTTGTTGACTCCTCAGAGAACTGAGGAACCGATTTCTTTGTAACCCAAATGGCAAAAAAAACCAGATATTGCATAATTACTGACCTGTTATAGAAGACAGTAATTGACCAATAGATATTCAAAGTTAATCAATGGAAATCTGACTAGATAAATACCATTTTAAAGAAACGGACTTAGGAAAAGTAGTGAGTCAGTTATTCAGACATTGGGTTAGGTGATTGAAGGGTACCAAGAAGTTCTAGTAGGGACTAAAAGGAAAGGAAGGATGTGATAAAACCAATACATGTTTTGTGTTTGTTTAAACTCAGTCTCTCTAATGCACAATGTAAATACAAAAGATGACTACAATTTACATGGGAGTCCTGTTATTCTTGTTTTTGGACAGGATGTTGGTTATTAATATAAAAACAGTCTCAGAAAATTATTTAACTTCCCATTTCATTTTTAGTATATTTTTACATGTCATTGAATAAAAATATGAAATTATTAAATTAGTTGACAATTATTTTTAAAAGCTTGTTAAAATAAAGCAAACATACTACAAAAATGACATTAAAATTCTTTTTCCCTTATAACTACTTTTGTACTATCAATCAGTGCTCTATAAAACTACTATTTACCTGTATTTTTCATTTCCTTCACTTAAAAATAAAAATTTAATATGATTAATCATAAAAAGGGCTAGGTTTCGGTTGAAATTGGCGATTAGGATTAGATGAGGATAGGTCCTGGGGGAAATTACTAGCAATGAAGAAAAGGGAGGAAATGTAAGAGTTCCAGCAAAAAGGAATGAAAGAGCGAACAGGCCAAATAGAGGACTGTGTGAAAAGCAGAACCAGCGTTGGTCTCATGAAGCATCCTATAGTCAGCTGAATCAATGGTAAATGAAAGTCAGAATGGGATGTGCACTAAGGTTCAAAATCATCAGAGAGAGAGAAAGAAAGGGAGAGAAGACAGAGAGAGAGAGAGAGTGAGAGAGAAACTAGAAGAAACATAAAAAGTAAACCACTAGAAAATCTTATTAAACAATGATTATAAGGTTAGATACGGTAAAAAAAAAAATGGCTTGGGGATTCAGGTGGTTCCCAAAAATTACTGTATGGAGCCAAATTCATAGTGTTGCATAAATTATCTAGCCTAATTCCCAGACAGGAATGGTCTTTGATGTATCCCTTTTTAGTAAAGGGCTCCATCTAAGCATCAGATATTCAACTGTATTTGTCACCTGGATTCTCCCATTCTAGGTTAACAATATCTGAAAGGGACCATTTCCTTCAGACTTTACAGTCAAAGGAAACTTTCCTGAGAGTGCTTAAAACTATATTCTGGAAGGAATCATTAGCAGTTTGCCAGACAGTTAATACCCAGTGAGCTAGGGTTCATTAGAACAACAATTCATCACTAGCAATATAATAAACATCCTAGAGAAAAATATGGCAGTTGTTTGACAGAGGAAGCTGCAAGTAGATTTTGGGCACATTAAGGGTAGGGGGAGTATAAACTGAAGGACAAATTTCAGTTGTGTAGCAAACTGTGTAGACTCATACACATAACCCATATATGTAGACATATATATAATCACAAACTGAAAATATGTATTAATTTTCATCTCTAAGATAGGATAACAAAATTATCTCTATCATCATTCTGTTTAAATCACTTTTTCATTACCTTGGTTTTGCATTATTCATGAATCTGCTTCAATGATCCATATGGTTCCAGTTTGTATTCCAATCATCACTTCCTTATTATCTCAGCTTTTACAGATAACTTTTAGTGTCTCTACCATCATTTTGCTCATGTTCACAATTTCTCTTGATCAATTAAATATCTGTAACATTAGCTACTGTTATTCTTAGGTTTCTACTGCACAGATCTAGGCAACACTAGTGTTTTAAAAAATGTGTATTCTTCAAAAGTGTTCTCTGCAAATGCCAGCTACGTATTTCACAGAAATGGTTGTCCCCTTACCTTTGCAAATCACCCTGTGCTTTCTTTGAAATAATAGGAATGGATCTGTAGATTACACCATTGTTCAGCAAATAAAGAACAACTGAATACAATTCACAAAAATAAAAAACTTCTCTACTGTGCAGTCATCACTAATTTTCTGTTATTGGCTGTTTTACACTATAATGCCTTCCCATACCTGTACTAAGGAAGGCAGCTTTACCTAAGAGTTATGAATATGGACTACTGGAATCAACAAACGCTGATTGTGAATTATGGCTTTGCCACTTACTAGCTGTGTGACCCTAGGTAGATTATCGAATTATGAAGTCTCATTAAACTCATGCGTAAAAGGAGATAATAATTCCCATTACCAAATAATCTGTGATGGAAATTTTATGAAAAACCATACGTAATGGTCTTAGCACTGGGGTTGGTATATACTAAGTCTTCAAGAAATGATGGCATTTGTTATGTTTTTGTTCTCAGTGTTAGATAATTTCCAACCATTATGTAAGGACTATATAAACAAGGAAAGTTACTAGCAATTTACAAAATTAGTGAAGTAGCACCATATAACCACTGCTCTATAACCAAATACAAACTTGAAGTAAAGTAAGATCCCTACTGACATACATTTACATAAAATCTGAATTGAACCCTAATGAAGCAGGTATAATAAAATAATAAACCATAGGTACCTAGAGGAATACTAATCACTAAGGATATGTTAAGTGTGCTAGAGAAAACTTTGGCCTTTATTTAGGATGACAGCAGGTGCGCTTTTAGCCATGACAAGGCAAGAATAACTTGAGTGCTGTAACTTACAGAGGTGAGCCATATGATCTCCATGAACTGTGGGTTATTGGTTTTAGGCATTCTTTAGGAATTCATAGAAAGAAAGAAAACTTAGCAAGCTGCTACAGTCACTTTCCAGAAGAAAAGTAATAGGATCTACCACAAAATATGGGCTGGTATGCTTCTACAGGCAGAAGCCATCAAGTTGGCTTTTCCTGCCCAGTGCCCTACAGTTACACAGAATTAATGTTAGCATGGATATTCTTTATTATTAGAATAGTTCACTCATCCCATACAGGATAGCCTTTCACTCTGCAATAGACTCCTACATCTTGAGAGATCTCAAGATATGCAGACAGATAAATGTATTTTCATAAATGAAATTGTTCTTTTGCAATCACAGATATATCCATTTCTTTTGAGTTTTTCACTAAATTTCTAAATCAAAAAATAAGTCATTAAAAGAACTTTCTGAAAAACAGCTGTTAAAATTGATGGGATAAAAAATATAAAGCTTTAAAAGTGACAATTTATTATAATTTTGTTATAATATTAAGAAAGTAATTTAAAGAGATAGAAGACTTTGTCACATTCCATATGGTGATACGGGGAAATACATATTACACATACACACACACACACACACAATTATACTACAGATACCTATACTATATCTATAGTATGCTATGGATATTCTATACCCATAGTGTATGCAGGTATATGTGTGTGGGAGATTATGTCTATGTGTATTTGAAGTATTAAAAATCTGAGAATTTTAATTGTGTCACTCAAAATATTTTAAGTTCCTTGAAGGTTAACGTTTAGAAGGGGTGCATAAAGAAGTAAGATTATTACCTACTTTTTCTTTCACTGTGACCTCAATCCATTGTCTGAGATTAGGATAAACTTTCAGGTGCAATGATGTAAGTACACATCAAGTAAATACATTATGATTACACTTTATTTCTCACCATCCCTAGAGATGTTCCATAAAACTCTTAGGATAAGACAAATTGAAAACTGTTGGTTATCAACTTAGGTTCCAGAAATACTGGATTGTTATTATGTAGTTTCATTAATTTGTTCATTTATTTTTAAAACTTTCAATTAATGATATTATGTTATAGAATTTATGCTAGGTCAAACCTAGAAGTAGATAAATAACACAAAAGACCTCCATCAAATACATTTTAGTCTTCTAAGAAAACAAAAGTAAATTGTGTCACCACAGGCTGTGACAAGTGACATAATAAAAGCATGCAGATACTGAGAGGAGTCAGAGAAATGGCTTCTTCCCCAGACTGGGCATCAGGAAAAGTTCACAAGCTGAGTTGAAGAATGAGTAGAAATAAGTGTTGTGGAGAAATGGGGAAGGGCTCTCCAAGCAGAGGAAAAAGCAAGTGGGATGTTGGAGAAAGCACTAGCCATTTGAGAAACAGCAAATAGTTCAATATGGTAGAAAGAGTCCATGTGGGAACTCCGTGAGAAATAAGACTATGGAAATAGGAGGAATGTTCTTGCATATTGAATGAGCTACTCATCCTAGGATGAGCAAGAGCAGAAGAGTTCTCCACACATTAAGAAGCATTTTACATGAGGGAGCATAAATCAGTATTTATGAGTATAGACTCCAGAATCAGACTGCCTTGTTTGAAATCTTGGCTCTACCACTTACTAGTTGAGGGGCTTTGAGCAAAAATTTAACTCATCATGTCTCACAAAATCATCTATAAGATGAGGATAAAAACATTACCTACCTCATAGACGAAAACAGCACCTACTTCATGATTTAAGATACAAAAAGTTAGTAGTTGTGAAGCACTTAAAGGAGCTTCTGACATAATAAACTGCTTGCTATTTTTATAAAGAGAACAAGGTTCAGAGGAGACAGGCCTTTTTAATCCAACTTGTCATGACAACCAGTTTCACAGGGTCAGAATAGGTAGTGGAGCCTTCTTGACATATTGGTAAGAGAACTGAGGAGGACTCTGCTCAGAGGGAGGATAACACTGAAAGATCAGTTAGATGTTTACTCTTTAATGGAAATGAGTACATAATGTTTATACCTTTGAAAAGGAAATGATATGGAGAAAATGTAAAGAAAAATAAGAAATCTGAGTCACAAAATAGAAGAGGACACAGGAAAAAGAGAAAAAAAATCATGACTGAGCCATTCTTGTCGTCCCCCAAGTCTATTCCTAGTCCTCTGCCTGTGAATGCAGTCTCACTCTGTCCTGTACCTGCATTAGGCATAGAGTAGTAGAACCTTTTAAAGGCTTCCCCAGGGGCTTCCCTGGTGGCGCTAGTGGTTGAGAGTCTGCCTGCTGATGCAGGGAACTCGGGTTCGTGCCCCGGTCCAGGAAGATCCCACATGCCGCGGAGCGGCTGGACCCGTGAGCCATGGCCGCTGAGTCTGCGCGTCCGGAGCCTGTGCTCCCAACGGGAGAGGCCACAACAGTGAGAGGCCCGCCTACCGCAAAAAAAATAAATAAATAAAAATAAAAGGCTTCCCCGAACCCCAGAAGGACTGTTCCCTGAGAGGGTTAATAATGCCAGCTCTGAATTTACTGTGAGCTGGGATTGGGCAATGCAATACAAGCACTTCATGGTAAAGGGTTAAATCTTTATTTCAACGGTTAAGAATATAGAATATTTGTTGCCACCATTAATTAGAGATGCTAAGATAGAAATATTTTCATACACACACACAGGCTGTAATACCACAATTCAATTCTGGCACTAACTATCCAAAATTAGAGTAGATTCCACAGGTTAAAAGTATAGTCCCCAACAAGATTGCTCTCATTTCAGATGCCTGTTGTGAATTCAGAAGTCCTAAGGCCTCTGATACTTATGACTAACTTGCCACATATTTAGGGGTTCCCACAATTTCCTCAGGTTTGATAATTCACTAGAATAACTCACAGAACTCAGTAAAGTGCTACACTTAGAATTAGATTTTTATTATAAAAGATACAAATCAGAACAAGTCAAAGAAGACAAATATATGGAGAGGTCTGAGAAAGTCCTGAGGGTCCTCTCATGTGGAATCAAGACATGTCACCCTCTTAACACATCGATACCACCTCTCAGCACCAACCAAGGAACTCACCTAAGCCTCAATGTCCAGAGATTTTATTAGTTTCATTATGCAGGCACCAGTGATTAAATAATTGACTGACATGACTGACATGACTGATCATGTCATCAGTTGAGATCACATGGCTGATCTCAACTTCAGCCCCTATCTTCTTCCCAGAGGTTGGGCTGATAGCATGTGGTTCAAAGCCCCAGTCCTCTGGTCACATGGTTGGTCTTTCTGGCGTGGCCTGCCCCCATCTGCATCAACTTGGAAACTTAGCAGCATAGGCTATCTAAGATTCCATTATGAAACATCCCATATGTATAAAATCAGTAGTCAGCTCAGGGGCCCATCATGAACAACAAATATACTCTTATCACTCAGGAAAGTCTAAGGGTTTAGAAGCTCTATCCCAGGAATCTGGTACAAAGACCAGACAAATTCTTTACTTCACAATACACACATACATATGTGGATATACAAATACTCATGTGCATATAGACATATTTATATAAATGGCAAGCAGCTAAGTACTTGATATGCTATATATACTGTTACAGATACTGAGAGAAAAAGAAACAGTCCCTGCACTTAAGGAACTTAGGGTTTGATTACTGAGCTGGGGTGAGGGTAGCATAGTTCCAGTATCTAGTAATGTTAGGTTATAGAAGGAAAAGGCAAGCATCAAAGGCTGTGTGCCACACAGCAGGTGCTCACTAATACAAACATTTGCCTGGAGGTCTTGTCATTCTCACTCTTTCTCTAGCATAACCACAGGCACAAAGGAGACTGAGGACAAAATTTTACTTTCCCAGTAGGCTTACTCTCTTTAACTTAGGTTCTCTTTATAAAACCAGGAAAATTATAACCCTTTGAAACATTAAAATTTTGATTCACTTGGAAGCTTTTATTAAGATATAATTAATAGGAGGAACTTTACTAGACATTTGGAATGAATTGAACCATTGCCTAATTATCATACTAAGAAAATCCTTTTAAAAAAAGGCTTGGGTGTCCAAATCACTTAGGAAACTTAAAAACACCATTTTAAGTGAATTGTTGTGGTGTTTGTATATTGAAGCTCTCCCAAAGATGTATAAACAGGAAACTACAAGACTAAAATGAATACTTTAAAACCATTAGCGCACTGAGTTCCTTGTTAATTGTGCAATTTTATATATAGTAAAAATTTTTAAAAGCTAAAGTTTTTCATGATATAAGCCCTTTTGAATTTGAAATTCTATTTTATTGCACTGTGCTTTTAATTTATTGGTACTATGTTAATATATCCATTTAAATTGCAACATTTTTTGCAAATGCCTTGTATTTTTAACTCGCCAAGAATCTCTAAAACAAATGATAGTGCATAAGCAAGGCACTGCAGCTCCACTTGTCTAACCACAGATGAAAAAAGGCATTAAGAGGAGAAAATAATCATTAAAGGATCTTTTACAGTTGGCTGAGGTATTGTTATGATTGGGATAGGAGGGACATTAACTTGCACATTACTCAAAGCAAAGTATAATGATATATTTTACAAGTTAAAGAGGCTTTGCATTCTACCAAGATCATTTTCAACAATATAGAAGAAACAGCTGAGCAGTTTCATAGTCTCTTTTTGTCTAAGTGTATTGGATTTAAGCATAATTGATCCCTAATAGGTTTTAGGAGTTGGGTACAAATGCCCACCATGAATGTAGAATCTATTCAAATATGCCAGGTCTTTAATTGCACACTTCTACTCCGAAGACCTGTTTGGTCCTTAGACCAGAAATCCTTTTCAGACAGAGATACCTGCTTGATACTATGGCAAAATTTCAGCACAGTTCCAGTCTTTGATAACAATCACAACATAACCTCACTGAGGTTAGAAGCCAGGAGGCTTATTGTTAAACTCCTCGTTGGATCTTTTGCTCCAGGTTCTCCGATGCCACACACAGAAAGGGAATATGATCACAATTAGTGGTCTTTGGCACATAATCCTTTCAAACATAATTGGAATAATTCAAACATCACAAATCCTTATTTTCTGGTTCAAGAATATCTAGAGTTTCTCAAATGTGATTGTACATGCCCTGTACAGTGCTTTTTTTCACTGATGTCATCCAAATATCGTGCTCCTTTACTTAGGAAATCAAAGTTCAAAGAGATAAAGAAACTTGTTCACCATCATTGTTCTAGTAATGAGTAAAGGTGGGAATTTAACTCACAGTTTCTGACACCAAAGCCATTGTTCTTTCTCCTACATGAAGTTTCCATCCTAACTAATGCACAAAATTATACTTTATCTAAGGTTAATCTACTTTACAACCAGTAGACAAATGGGATCATCTTCCTCTATCTCTAAAGGTTGGTTCTATTCTGATTCTGTTGTGGTTGAAAGGTTTTATTACAGCTGTCCTATGAGTTTGCCCTGGTCTGAAACAATTCAAGCAATCAGCCGCATGTTCAGTTAATGAGTAAAGTTTAAAGGGGTGCCTATTATATGCAAATCTTCGTTCCAGTCTCAGTGAGAGGAAGACATACACATATATATACACATATACACACACACACACATATATGTATAAACAGAATCATCAATCATATACTTATACACAGTTATATATACAAGGATTCAACCATGGCATTGTAGTAGCATAGAACTGGAAGCACTTCAATCATTTTCTATGCACTACCAGCCTTCCCCAATCCATCCTACAAGTTGTTGCAAGTTCAACTTCTGAAAGTCTAGCTCTAGTAACTTTTAAGCTCAAAAGCTGTCATCCTTTACTTTATTTCCTTTGCTTCTTCTCCCTAACTAAATAATTGTAAAATTCCTCATTTACCATCTAATGGGCAGTGTCTTGGGCCTTAGTTAGTTAGTTAGTTAATTAGTTAGTTCGTTTTAAGCCTGTAGAAAGGGTGATAGTATTCCAACAATGTTTTGGATGGCCCCTTCCCTATGACTCAGTTTTTTACCAAGTATCACTCTATTGTTCAGGCAATTTCGAACCTATCAGGAAAGGTTAAAATATAACCTATGTTATAATCAGGAGCTTTTTTTCTTATGCCTTCTCAGATTTCCTGCTCAAGGTGAATTAACAGATGAGAAAAATATTTCCAATTATGGTGATTTTTCATGGGAGTTGTGGAGTGGAGAAAAAACTGGAATAGGCACTTCCCTCCTTTAAACCTGGATTCTTAATGTCAATCATGCATCCTTACTCATAGCCTATCAGACATGTCTTCATTTGTCTGAATCACAGCTGTGAACAGGGTTAAGTTTCTATCCATAGTGATTCTGGGACTCATAAAAATCAGGGAATGTAGATAGATCTATATATCAGGATTAATATGCCTAGAGCAGAGGAAAATGGTTCCGTTTTCCCTACATAGGGAAATAAGCCTGACTTTAAACTACCAAAGTAGCACCTTTCTGTACCAAAATAAACTCTTGGAAATAGGCAAGTCAAACATAGTAACTAGAGACTCAGAAGGAGTAGAGAAGAAAAGGGAAATGTGACCTAACTTCACATGCCTGCATAGGCTGCACAGACAAACCAAAGGATAGCAACCTACTACTATAACACTTAATATTAGCATCACCCCTTATATTTTACAGAGTATTTTATATACATTATCTCAATCTGAATTTCTACTGCATTTTGATAGCACTGTGATATCAGAGATGTTCATATCCTAGCTTCCAGAGCCTGTGAATATTTTTGGTTACATAGCAAAGGGCGATTTTGATTGCAGATGGAATTAAGGGAGATTTCTTTGGATTATCCAGCTACATCCAGTGTAATTCCAAGGGTCCTTAAAAGCAGAAGAAGAAAGTAATGTATAATTGATTCACTTTGCTGTACACCTGAAACTAACAGAACATTGTAAATCAACTATACTCCAATAAAAATTTTTTAAAAAGAAGAAAGTCAGAGGGAGACACAACTACAGAACATTGCATCTGTAGAGTTGCAGTTTTAATGGCTTTGAAGATGGAAAAGGGGGACCACAAGCAAAGGAATGCGGATAGCATCTAGAAGTTATATAAGAAAAGGAAACAGATTATCCTCTATAGCCTCCATAACAGAACAGAGCCCTGACAATGCCTTGATCTTAGGTTAGGAAGACCCATACCAAACTTCTGAATTACAGACTGTAAAATAATAAATGCATGTTGTTTTGAGAGAATACATATACGGCCATTTGTTCAATACCCTTGAAAAATTTTTTATATACATACCCCTATTTTAACATCTGTATTCATATCATCTCCCTTTTACTGCTTATGTATTCCTTGTGGGTAGGGTTGCCTTACTCATTTTGGCATATTTCAACCTAGAACACTTAACACAGTATTTAATAAAGAAGAGTATAACTTTTATAACCTCTTGCTTTTAGTCTGTGGCTAATATTTTACTTTGTGAGTCAAACTTTCAGATTTTTGTTATCATACAGTGGTGTTTACATATCAGCTCCCACTTCTGTGAGTTTTGAGATGACCAAGCCCACATTTCATTCATCCATGCCTGGCCATATAAAAGAAACTTAAAATATATTTGATAAGGAAGGAAGAAAGGAAGGGAAAAGGAAGAAGGAAGGAAGGGAGGAAGGAAGGGTGCAATCTATGAAATTAAGGCATGACCAGAGACATGCCAGTAAATATGTAAGAAAGTTTAAGTTTACAGCTTCACATATTAACAATGCCTACTTAGTCCAGAGTAGGTGTTATTTACATATTTGCTTAATGACTGTCTAAACTTGCTTAAAGTTTTGTTAAAAGAATGTATATCAAATTCTCTTAAGTTTATTTGATTAGCACATTCAGGAATACTGCATATTCTATTACTGAACTTTTAACTTTTTACAAGTGGATAACAGATCGGCCAAAGATTCCTAATATGTATAATCAGGCAATAGAATGACAATATTATGAAAACTGGAAACACTTTACATCTTCTTATAAGGACAATTTGCACTTCACCCTTATTTAAAAATAGAGACTTACAATCTTCTATTGAAAATCGGAAAAAATCACCTAGTAATTGTCCATTTTAGCATGAAAATTCCAATATAATGTGAATCATTTGATGCCCCAAGATTGCATGACAAATTATTTCCTTAAAACTTGAGAACTTTTAATATTATCAGCAATGACCATGTGAGACCACTTTTAGCCTTGATACCTGAACGAACTCCTGCCTCTTAACACTAACACAGATCCTGATAAAATATTTCATATTCAGATATCCTAATTTATAGGAGATTACTGCACCAAATTGTTCCATTGCTTTTATTTTCCTATTAGTTTCACTTCTCCTTGGGTGGTTTTGTTTTGTTTAGCGTGCAAACTGATTTGTTCGAGTTCCTGACGTTTTTTAACCAGATTTATAACCAAGTTTAAACTGATCAGGGATTTTTATAAAACAGAACTGTTTATCCACTAGCTGCAACTATATTTTCCTTTCTTCATGATTAAAACTTTGAGAGCCATATGCTCATTCCTGTCTAAGTCATATCCTCTTGGGTTTTGGCCTTAGTCTTTCCTGCTGTTGGCAAACCAAAGGGAATGCTTGCAATATGTAGGTCTGCCCTCTATTGAAACCTATAAACCAAAGGGGACACTCACTTTTAAAGGTGGATTTCGTTTTAAATTACCTTTCCAAAGTAGTTAATTCTCCAGGTTCGCTCTCAGATTGATCTGCCAATCCAGCCACTTTGTCAGAATTAACATGGCTTCTCGAAATTGAGAACCACAGATGGTGAAGGCATATAAACTTAGCTGTAGGAAAACAAGCTTCTATAAGGATTCCTAAACAGCATAAATTATGAATGTATTCCTCACTTATCTTTTAATTGCAAGCACAACATGCAACTTAAATGATTTACTGAAGCAAATCTACCCCTAGATATACTTGCCCTAGTCCATTTAAGAGGTTCTGAACACTAAGAGAGAGAACCTATTTCTGTCTAAGTAGGTCACAGATCTGAATACTATTAATGAGTTGAGCATAAAGTATTTTCTATTAATAATTTATTTTATCACTGTGGTTCCTTCAGCCTTTCTATACCTCTGTTCTAGTTTCCATTTTGCTACAGTACTTACAGTACTCACAAGCAAAGTTATGCCTTCCTCCTTTTGTTTTTTGACTCACAGTTTTCTAATTTTGCTGCCTCTTATTCAAGCAAAAATGAGCAATTGACCCTGAAAATGTTTAAATATTACCTTTCCACATGAAAATGGGAAAAAAGAATGTTCTCTTCAATTAGGTTTGGCATGCTGATTTCTCTTCCTTGAATTTTAACCCTCATTTTATTAGCCAAACAAAATGTTTGCCCTCTTATCAGTTTTTTAAAAAGCATAGCACTAAGGTGTGGCCAAGGTGGTAGAATTGGAAGACTGAGCTCACCTCCTTCCACCAGCACACCAAAATTACAACTACTTACAGAGAAACTATCTTTGCGAATGACCTGAAGACTAGCAGAAAAGATTTTCCACACCTAAGATGTAAAGAAGGAACCACAACAAAACTGATAGGAGGGGTGGAGATGCAGTATAGTCAAAACCCACACTCCTGAGTAGGCGACCCACAAATAGGAGGAATACGCAATCATAGAGGTTCTCTCCAAGGAATGAGAGGTCTGAGCTCCACATCAAGCTCTCCAGCCCAGGGGTCCTGAACCAGGAAGACAAGCCCCCAAAACGTCTGGCTTTGAAAACTAGCAGGGCTTACATTTGGGAGAATCAGTGAGCTATGGGAATCAGACGCTTCATTCTTAAAGGGAAGGCACAAAATCTCACATACTCTGAGTCCCAGCACAGTGGATGTAGTTTTAAGGAAGCCTGGGTCAAACCCACTTGCTGATACTGCAGAGCTTTCTAGAGAGGCAGGAGGAAACTGGGACTCTCTCTGGGGACAAGGACACTAGCAACAGCCATTTTAGGGAGCTCACACTATCTGAAGGACACTAGTGCTGGCAAATGCAAAGTGCCATTTTAAAGTCCTCCCTTTAGCCTATTAGCACCAGGGGCTTACCCATCCACCAGGGGGCCCACAGGCAGCCCCGCACTCCCCAGGCCACACAGCAAACTGCAAGGGAAGCCTATTTCACCCTCCAGTGGGCCCGCAGCCACCACAAGAGGCAGTTCCTCACAGCCAACCAGGCCAGGGCCAACTAGCCCTTCCCACCAGGGCACCCACACTGTTCAGCCCCACTGTAGCAGAAGGGCTCATGCAGCTCACACAGGGGTCACTCTATAGGCCTGGTAACCATAGGGGAGCATGCTGCTGGGTCCCATAGGACATTTCCTACTTAAGGCCACTTCTCCAAGATCGAGAGACAAAATCAACCGACCTAAGACATATAAATTAATATAGACAATTAGGCAAAATGAGGAGACAGAGGAATATGTTCCAAACAAAGGAACAAGACAAAACTTCACAAAAAGAACTAAATGAAGTAAATATAAGCAAGCTATTTGATACAGATTTCAAGATAATGATCATACAAATGCTCACCAAACTTGAGAGAAGAATGGATGAACATAGTCAGAATTTCAACAAAAGGTTATAAAACATAAAGAAGAACCAAACAGGGCTGAAGGATACAAAACTGGAATAAAAAATATACTAGAGGGAATCAACAGTAGATTAGATGATACAGAGAAACAGATCAGCAAACTGGAAGCAAAAGTAGTAGAAACTACCCAAAATGAACAGAAAAATGAAAATCAATTTTTAAAATGAGAAGAGTTTGAGACTTTTGGGACAACTTCAGGCATACCAACATTTGCCTTACAGGGATCCCAGAAGGAAAAGAGAGAGAGAAAGGGACAGAGAACTTATTTAAAGAAAATAATAACTGAAAACTTCCCTAATGGGAAAAGAAACTGACATCCAGGTCCAGGAATCCCAGAGAGTCCCAAGCAAGATGAACCCAAAGAGGTACACACCAAAACACATTATAATCAAAACAGCAAAAATTAAAGAGAAAATCTTTAAAGCAGCAAGAGAAAACACCTAGGTAGGCAGAAGGAAAATCCCATAAGAATGCCAGCTGATATTTCAGCAGAAACTCTGTAGGCCAGGAGGGAGTGGCATAATATACTCAAAGTGATGAAAGGAAAAAAGCCTACAACCAAGAATACTCAACCTGGCAAGGTAATCATTCAGATTTGAAGGAGAGATAAAGAGTTCTACAGACAAGAAAAACTAAGAGTTCTCCACCACCAGACCAGCTTTACAAAAAATGTTAAAGGGACTTCCCTAAAAAGAAAAGGCACAAGTAGAAATATAAAAATTATGAAAGGAAAAAAATCTCATGGCAAAAGCAAACATATAATAAAGGTAGTGGATCAACCCCTTATAAAGGAAGGTTAAAAGACAAAAGTAGTAAATCATGTATATTCACAAAAAGTAATTCAGGGATACACAAAATAAGATGTAAAATATGACATCAAAAACATTAAACATGTGGGAGAAGAGAGTAAAAATGTGGGGTTGTAAGAAAGCATCTGAACTTAAGAGATCATCAACTTAAAATAATCATAAATGTATGATATCATATAAACACACTTAAAATAATCATATATGTTTTAGTTGTCATAAACGAACCTAATGGTAACCACAAACCAAAAGCCTATGACAGATACACACAAAAAACTAGAAAGGAATACAAACATAACATTAAATATAGTCATCAAATCACAAGTGAAGAGAGCAAAAGAAGAAGAATGGAACAAAAAATAACTACAAAAACAACCAGAAAACAATTAACAAAATGGCAATAAATATATATCTATCAATAATTACTTCAAATGTAAATGGACTAAGTGTTCCAATCAAAAGACACAGAGTGGCTGAATGAGCAAAAAACAAGACCCATATATATGCTGCCTACAAGAAACTCACTTCAGCTCTAAAGACTCATAGACTGAAAGTGAAGGGGTAAAAAAAGTTATCCCATGCAAATTGAAACCAAAAAAAGCTGTAGTAGCAATACTTATACTAGACAAAATTGATTTTCAAACAAGACTGCAACAAGAAAAGAAGGACATTACATAATATAAAAGAATCAATCCATAGCTTCTCGGCCTTTTGGCTAAGATCAAGTGAAGAATCAATCCAACAAGAAGATATAATAATTGTGAATAAATATACACCAAACACAGGAGCACCTATTACATAAAGCAGATATTAACAAACATAAGGGGAAAAATTGACATTAACACAATAGCAGTAGGGACATTAGCACCCCACTTACATCAATGGGCATCATCTAGACAGAAAATCAGTAGGTAAACATTGGCCTTAAATGATACATTAGACCAGATGGAATTAACAGATATACATAAAACATTTCATCCCAAAACAGCAGAATACACATTCTTTTCAAGTGCACACGGAACGTTCTCCAGGATAGACCACATGCTGCTAGGCCATCAAACGAATCTCAGTAAATTTAAGATTGAAATCACATCAAGCATCTTTCAGGACCACAATGGTATGAGACTAGAAACCAACTTCAGAAAAAACTGCAAAAACCACAAACACATGGAGGCTAAACAATATGCTACTAAGCAACCAGTGGGTCACTGAAGAAATACAAGAGGAAATGAAAAATACCTGTAGACAAATGAAAATGGAAACGTAACAATCCAAAATCAATGGGACACAGCAAAAGCATCCTAAGAAGGAAGTTTAAAACTAGCAGTGCAATCCTGCCTCATAAAACAAGAAAAATCTCAAAGGAACAATCTAATATTATGTCTAAAGGAACAAGAAAAAGAACACAAAAAACCCAGAGTTCATAGAAGGAAAGAAATAATGAAGATCAGAGCAGAAATAAATGACAGAGAGAATTTAAAGAGCAATTAAAAAAAGATAAGTGAAACTATGAGCTGGTTCTTTAAAAAGATGAAGTTGATAAACCTTTAGCCAGACTCATCTAGAAAAGGAGAGTGGGCCCAAATAAATAAAATCAGAAGTGAAAGACAAGTTACAACCAACACAGAAATACAGAAGATCATAAGAGATTATTACAAACAATTATACACCAATAAAATGGACAACGTAAAAGAAATGGACAATCTTTCCTAGAAAGGCATAATCTCCCAAGACTGAATCAGGAATAAACAGAAAATGTGAATATAACAATTACCAGTAATGAAACTGAATCGGCAATTAAAACAAACAAACAAGCTCCCAAGAAACAAAAGTCTAGGACCAGGTGGCTTCACAGGTGAATTCTGCCAAACATGTAGAGAAGAGTTAACACCTATCCTTCTCAAACTATTTCAAAAAATCACAGAGGAAGGAATGCTTCTGAACTCACTCTAAGAGGTCAGCATCACCCTAATATCAAAACCAAAGACATCACAAAATAGAAAATTACAGACCAGTATCACTGATAAATATAGATGTCTCCTGTGGTTTAGCTATATCAAGTTACTTAAACATTTACAAGACCGCCATGCTTTTTTGTATCTCTTCTTCCTTTACATGCCATCCCCTCTGGGAGGAATACTGACTGCATCAGTTATATCTATTTCTGTGTAACAAACTACCACAAACTCAGAGACTTAAAAAACAACATACATTTATTATCTCACAGTTTCTGTGGATTAGGAGTCCTGACATGACTTTATTGGGTCCTCTGTTTAGGGTCCTACAAGGTGCAAATAAGGTATCAGCTGTTGCATGGTCTCATTTGGAAGTCTGAGTAAGAATTTGCTTCCAAGTTCACCAACTGTTGGTTCAGGTCAGGCCACTGAACTGTTACCTGGACAATACTAGTACAGTTTAAATGTCTTATTTGTGTGAAGAGACAAGCCCCACTCAGCCATCTCTTCTCTATCCCCTCTCCCTCTAAACTCCAAGATTGTGTATAACGAACGAGACACATAACCTTCTCTCAATGCTGCTTCTTCCTGAGACGTTAAAGATAAATCTCAGAGTTGCCTGGTAGAAGGTAAGCAAAGAGAAACTTTGGACTCCTAGACTCTCTGCTCAGGCACTGAGCCCCAACTCTCTCCAAATTTGCCTGAGCATACACAGAGGAGAGCCCAGCCTTAGGCTCACAAAATATACATTACCAGACAGAGTAGCTATAACATCAGGATAAAATGAACACTCAGGGAAGATAATTAGGTACATAAGGATTGCAAGGACCATGAAAGAAAAACACAAACTGAATAAACCATATGAACATTGGAATGGATGGATCAATAATTTAAAATAAGTGTCATCCGTTAGGAGATGAGTGAAGATATTAACAATATAAGCAAGAACAAGAAATCTTATTTTAAAACTGATGGAAATCATGACTATAAAAGCAGGTAAAAGAGGATAATACAATTTAATAATAAATATGTGAATTGGGAGAAGATTATATTGAAAATACAAAAGAAAGGAAAATGAAGATAAAAATAAAAAGAGGGAAGCTATAAAATAAAAACTAAAATGTATGGAAAATAGAACTAAAAATGGCAAGGTTTTTGAAGTTTTTTTTTTTTTTGACATGGAAATGCCCATATTGAGAACACTCTTGCTAAAAAAGCCTCAGATAAAAGAATGATGTTGTAAAGTTTTTATTATCCCCAAAATAACAATAATCATAAAAGTAAAAATCAAAGAACAGTGGAACAGGTGGTCATCTCATGTGCCTTCCTAATACCTTATACAAACCTCTATCACAGGACTTTCCATTCTTTTTCAATATAATCTGTTCATGTACATGTCTCCTCTGGTAGTCGATAATATCTCTCAGAAGAACAAGTGTAGGTGTACTTTACCTTTGCCTTCCAAAGTTTACCCAAAGGTATTATAATCTATCACAAACCTCGGCATTTAATGGCCAATCTCTATATACTGGTTAAATGGAGCTGAACTGGTTTTTGTTTACCTCTCTCAATTCTACTCTTTTACTTTATCTCTGTGGCCTTCTGGTTTTCATACCTCAAAACCTAGTTACTTCAACTAGTTATTTTGCTGTCTGTCTAGCTGTTTGCCCTGCAATTGGTCCTAAAGCTTCCCCGTTCTCTTACAATGCCTGATGATGACAAACAGATGCATGGCAGACACACAACCCAGACTTGTCACCCAGTGTTCATGTGCTCATGTGCTGGCACTGACATTTAGAAAAGTGTTAATTAGGAGACTGGATAGAGAGAAGAATGAAAGGAATAAGAAAATGAAAAACTCTATCAGACACACTATATAAAGTATTGGAGGAAAACATGCTGCCAGATAGCCTTAGGAATAAAGCAGCTTCTTCCTTATGTAGAACGATCCACAAAATAGAACATACAGGCACACCCTGGAGAAAGTCTGGGGGGGGGGGGGACAAATTGGCAGAAAGTCAACCTATCCTTTAAAATTTTCAATAATTTCTCTTGCTGTTGATTAGGAGATAGATGTAGAATTATCTCTGTAGTTAACTTTGTATTTAAAATTCTCACATTGCTACCATCTTTCTAGGCCAATTAAACATACCTTTATCGTGCCTCCTGGTGGGGTTACTCAGTATGTGCTAAATGGTTTAATTAAAATCTGTCCTATTTCCCTAATGCCCATTTGGAGGAGCACCTTTCTCAAAATAGCAATTAAATATATAACAATCTATTACTTGGGAAGAAAAAAGAATCACCATTGTCCCCTAAAGATAAACAAGCAGACTTTCAATGATCTCATTTTATATCCTACTTTACAAATATATAATGGCATGTTTCTTTACCTTTCTAACTATATTGGCCAAAGTAATCCCCCAAGTTGGGAATTTTGATGTCTTATAATAGAAAGTGTCCTGCTACTATCATTAGAGTGGATAGGGAAATATGCAATGGCAGGCATAGTGATGTTGTCAATGCGAAAGATGTATGGTATAGTAGAGACAGATTAGGTTTTATAGATGAGCCTTCACTAAATCTCACATTGGGTAAGCAGTCTGTCAACCTCTTTATAAATAGCATTGCAAATCCTTATAAAGTTTAGTATTATTATTCCCCTTTTATAAATGATAATAATGTGGCTTGGGGAGGTTTCGTGGTTTCCCCAAAATCCGTTAGCTATTAAGTGGAGGACAGAATTTGAACCCAAGTTTGCCTGACTTAGAATCCATGTGCTCCATAAACACTCCCTTCTTCCTTTCCAGAAGAAATCAATGGAAGCTTTAAGTGTAAGTCACATATTACAAACTTTGGCTGAACTTTACCTTACTTCTTTTTCCTAAGATCTGAATTTAAGTCTCTGCCCTTTCACAAACTAAGGATGTGGCCTTAGGCAAGCAACAGCACCACTCTGGACCTCAGGAAGGGTGGGATTTTCTTACTTTTACATTGTAAGATTCCTCCACAGGAAACAGCATAGCAGGGAGAATACGCTTATGGATGCTTACAGAAATCAGCAATATGTCACAGACTAGAGCCCATACAGAAGGGTATATAGAGTCAGTAAGCTAGAAAATGGGCCTTAACCTAAAGGACAAAAGAGGTCAGATATTATGGTTGAAGCAACGTCCTAAGGTATTCAATCCTTATACCATAGTAAGGAGTTTTAGCCAAATTCTTAGCTTTCCTTTCCTAAACAAGGTCCTGACACAAGATGGTTTGAAATGCTTTGCAAAGTTTAATAGATACTCACTTCTTGTGGCACTACCAAATAATGTCTAATGTAGACTGGCAGAGCAGCACTAGTGAATCCTAAATAGCTAACCACGTGTGCTAGATCCATTATGTAGGGAACAGGAGACTTAATTCTCCAAGGCTGGACTCTCATGCATTTTCTGCCAACAATAAATTCACTATAAATGAAAGAAAACATTAAATTTTAAACCTATGAATATCTTCAAATGGCTAAGATAAACCAAGAATTGAGTTGTATTTGTACTTACTAAGTCTGTTCAATGATTGAAAATCACTGGAAAATGGTATTCTAAATTCAATGATTAATTTACAATCGTTCTGGGAATCTCTACTTTAGTTGTTTCTTCTGTGTCCAATAAAGCAATCCTTGAAGATAGGAACCTAGAATTCTCTCCACACAGGAAGCAAAAGCTCAGACTTTCTGGTATAGCTCATACTGGGCTCCTGGAAATGCATTTTTAACAGGCTTGGGGTACAAAGGGAATTGCTGCTAATCCTAAAGCACATTAGTTTTCCCCAAATAGCATTCTTTAAATCAATAATCAGGAACATAATGAAAAACAGAGAGAAGGGGTATAGAGGATGCTGCTTTGGGATCTGTCTTGAATAATATATATTTACTTATACAGGATGCAATTTATATGGATTTAGAATCTTTGAGTTAGAAATTGAATTTACAAAAGCTGAGGCACAAGGAAGGAAACATAACCAGGAATTTTCTTGAAAAGGTTACCTGAACAATTTCACTAGGGACTTCCCTGGTGGTCCAGTAGTTAAAAATCCACCTTTCAATGCAGGGGATGCAGGTTGATCCTTGGTCGGGGAACTAAGATCCCACATGCCACAGGGCAACTAAGCCGGCACACCGTAACTACTGAGCACACGGGCCACAACTAGAGAGCCCGCATGCCGCACTACAGAACCCACGTGCTCTGGAGCCTGCAAGCTCTGGAGCCTGCATGCCACAACTAGAGAGAAGCCCACCCGGCCAGTGAGGAGCCCACACACCACAACAGAAGATCCCACATGCCATGACTAAGACCTGACACAGCCAAAAATAAGATTAATTAATTAAAAAATAAATGTAACAGTAAAATGGGAAAGAAGACAGTATTTGAAGTGGTGGGGAGGATTCAGCCAGGATCACATAGAATCCTCTCAGAAAACCAAATGAAAGGACCACTTCAAATAAAAACATCTCCCTAACCTGACTCTGCTTTCATGGACATATCAAGGCAATGGAATCTCTCAAACCAAAGTCCCACTTACTTTTATTTATTGACGTATAGTTGAGTTACAATATTATATTAGCTTCAGTTGTACAGCACACTGATTCAGTATTTTTGCAGATTATACTCCATCATAGGTTATTACAAGATAATTGTTATAATTCCCTGGGCTATAGAATATATAATTGTTGCTTATCAATTTTATATATAGTTTGATCTGTTAATCCCATAACCCTAATTTGTCCCTCCCCCTTCTCTCTCCCCTTCGGTAACCACAAGTTTGTTTTCTATATTTGTGAGTCTGTTTCTGTTTTGCATATACATTCATTTGTATTATTTTTTAGATGCTATATATAAGTGACATCATACAGTGTTTATCTTTGTCTGACTTCTTTCACTAAGCATAATATTCTCTGGGTACTTCCACGTTGCTGCAAATGGCAGAATTTCATTCTTTTTTATGGCTAATATATTCCATGGTGTGTGGGTGTGTGTGTGTGTGTGGGTGTGTGTGTGTGTGTGTATCACATCTTCTTAATCCATTCATCTGTTTTATTTTTAATTGAAGCATAGTTGATTTAAAGTATCATGTTAGTTTCAGGTGTACAGCAGTGATTCAGTTATATATATATATATATATATATATATATATATATATATATATAGGAGTATCTTCCGATTCTCTTCCCTTATAGGTTATTGCAAAATATTGAGTATAGTTCCCTGTGCTATACAGTAGGTCCTTTTTGGTTATCTATTTTATATACAGTATTGTGTATATGTTAATCCCAACCTCCTAATTTATCCCTCCCCCCAATAATACATCATCTGTTGATGGGTACTTGGGTTGCTTCCATATCTTGGCTACTGTAAATAGTGCTGCTGTGAACACTGGGGTGCATGTATCTTTTCAAAGTAGAATTTTCATTTTTTCTAGACATATACCCAGTAGTGGGATTGCTGGGTCATATGGTAGTTCTATTTTTAGTTTTTTGAGAAACCTCCATACTGTTTTCCATAGTGGCTGCACCAAGTTACATTCCCACCAACAGTGTACAAGTTACTTTTTTCTTTTTCTTTTTCCTTTATGCCATTTTCAGCAGTAGCTCATGGGCTTCAGCCCTGTACTGTGACCTGATTCAGGGTCAAACAATGGTGTTGGAGCATTAGTAGTGGTTAGAACTGGTCTCTCTTCTTTAAAGCACCAAGTAGTTCCGTCCAATGTTACTGAACAACCTTTTCCTCACCCCCAACCACCAGCTTTTCTGCACAAATGTATTGTAGAGAGGAGGGTGCAATTAGAAATCAGATAATTATCCTAACCAAAAATTGCACTCATTACATATTTTAACACTACTCTTCATTCTAAATAGTTAATTATGGATATCAAGCATTAAAATAGAGAGGCTCGCAGCCTGTACAGAAACTCCTTTGAAGAGATTGTTTTCAGGAAAGTGCCAAAAGTGCCTCATCTTCTCCCATAAAAGCCAGAGAAGATGATGACAGTCCAGCTGCTTGGCAAGGCCTGCTCACCCTTTATGGGCTCCCAGAAGCTTCCATGCAACATAAAGAAATTCATATTTTTATTGCCTCATATTCTCTCAGCAGGAAGAAGAATTTACATTTCTTAATTAGATTTCTTTCTCTCGGCACAAGAAATTGCAACTATCTCACTAGACTCTACTGCGTAGCAGCCCCCAAGAAGCACTTGTATAATTTATTTATAAGGTAGGGTGCAGGGCAAAGTTTTTCAGTAAAGTCCAAGGACTACTTATATTAGGATTGCTAAAATGCATTGTAAAAATGCAGTCCTAAGTTGTTCTCCAGAGCTACAAAATCAGATTCTTCAAGGGTGGGATTCAGAAATCTGCACTTTAAAATTTCTGTATGCTTTTCACTTACACATAAATTTGAGAATTACTGATTTAACAGAAATGTCATAGAGTTAGGAACCCATCCAGGAAACACTTTAACTGTTTTTTCCTAGGTTGATCAGTATGAAATGGTAAATTCTACCCATGCTCTTTTTTTTTTTTATACGTACATATTTTTATTTATTTTTGGTTGTGTTGGGTCTTCATTGCTGCATGCGGGCTTTCTCTAGTTGCGGCAAGCGGGGGCTACTCTACGCTGCAATACTCAGGCTTCCCATTGTGGTGGCTTCTCTTGTTGCGGAGCATAGGTTCCAGGCACACAGGATCAGTAGTTGCAGTATGCAGGCTCAGTAGTTGTGGCTCGCGGGCTGTAGAGCACAGGCTTAGTAGTTGCGGCACACGGGCTTAGTGGCTCCACAGCACGTGGGATCTTCCCGGAACAGGGATCTAACCCGTGTCCCCTGCATTGGAAGGTGGATTCTCAACCACCACACCACCAGGGAAGTCCTACCCATGTTTTTTTAAGTTCTAAGGGTAGGTTATTTGTAAGAGATGAACCTGGAATTCATACAGTTAGAAGAGCCCTGAACTTTTTAATTCAAGAAGGAAGCATAGTCAATAATATTGTAATAGCTTTGTATCGTGACAGATGGTAGACTTACATTGGTGATCATTTTGTAATGTATTAAAATATCAAATCACTGTTTTGTACACCTGAAACTAATATAACACTGTAAGTCAATGTACTTCAATTAAATAAACATGTAAATAATTTTTTTAAAAATTAAAATTAAAAAAAAATGAGATCCTGCTCCATTTCAAAGTTCAAGTGAAAACGGGCACTTTGAAATGGAGCATTTATCAAGTTTTCAGGATCTGTCATTTATCAAGTTTTGGAGTTTAGTGATGGGACCAAAGCTTGGCTACCTATTTGGAAGTTCAGGGTTGCATTTATATACATAAAAATCTCTTCTGTTGGTAGTTGCAAAGATGTAATGGGCCAATCTAATTATAATTTTTGCTCTATATGCTGCTTAGGTACTTGTAATTATAGGAAGCAATTATATAGTTCTTCAAAATATTAAGAACTAAGCTGGAAATTCCAAGCTTTTCCCTATTGATAACTGCCCCATATACTAGAGAGAACTGAGCTGATTGAGTGTATACTATCTCCATTTTCCATATGAGGAAGCAGAGAGGCTTCAGAAACCAAATAATTTTTCCTGACCACATTTTTATCGGTGACCAAGATAAAATTTGAGCTCAGATCTGACCATCTTTAAAGCATGTTTTCTACAGACAGAAAGAATGAAGAAAACGGATTACCAGAAAGGAAGGAAAAGCAGCAGAGGAGTAGATATAAGAGAGAAAGACCCCAAAGAAGTTTCCAAACTTTTTCAGTAAAGTTTCAGCTTTACTGAAACTGAGACGTTTCTAGGAGAAATTGCTGTAGTGAGCCAAAATGCAGAGAATAGGGGCTATAGTATATTCCAGAGGCAAGGTAGTTTTCCTGTAAAATATGTTGTAATGGTGTCCATAAGTATCCCTTAAGAAAGAGTAGAGCTCTGGCATCCGTTCTGGCATGAACCCTATATGGCTACAGTAACTTACCAGAATGCCTTAGCCATTAGTGTAACAGAGAGAGAACAAAAATATCCACTAGCAAGCCATTTTTGCAAACAGATCTCCAAGTGTCTTAAAACAAAGTTCTTTTCCTATGAATAAGGTCAAGTGGAGACATTTTGGCTCCTATCACAACACTGTCACTAAATGTTTTCAGTCAAACATTTTTTCTTTCTCTTGACTAAAAACAGTTACAGGGCCTAAAAAAAGTAGAAATTCTTTTAAAATGTAAGTCTCCAAATAGCTGGAATCTTTATACATATAAATTTTCATTATGAAATGTCAAAGATTCTGAAGCTAGCAATCAGAGCCCATGACTTTTTCTGTATCTTTAAGAAAGGCTAGAAGTACATGTGAATGCTTCATATTTCAATAAGGCTATATAGCTTCTTCAAAGTTTTTTCTTTTAGGCTTTGGGGGTTGGGGAAGAATAATTGTAATTTAGAGGAAAAAGATGTATGAACTTGACTCAGTGTAGCTGAATAAGTCTTAGCCAGAAAATTACCCTCCCAAACTTTGCATTCAAATTTTATAGAATACCAGTAATATTTTTATAAAGAAAAGATCTTTCTTCCTAAGAACCTTCATGGTATTCATGAGCAAAGTTTCTATGTTGACAGTTTTCAAAATATAATGAAATGGGAGTCACCAATAGTATCAAGCTTAGAATTGGGGACTCCGAAAAGAGTCTAATCTAATGAATTATGGTCAGGCCCAAGGAAAGGATGTCCACAGAGACACTTGTTTGGGGGCAAAGTGATTACATAACTGACCATTCAGGAGCTAATTCACAAGCAAATATGTCCTTCTACTGCAGTGGGCTCTTTCTCAGTTCTCAGCAATCCTAAAGTTCTTCTTGGTTGCATTATTGGCTACATGAAGAAGGCAGAAAGGGGAGATATAAGGAAGTCAGGGGAACAAGGATCTACCAGCTCATACTCCAAAAGCATGACCACTCATTTATATATGCTATATATGGGATTTCCATAAGATTTTTTTAAAGGGCTTCCATGGTGAGTGTGGGTATATCAGATCAATGTTAGAAATGTTTGCTCTATAGCACCTCTGGGTTAACACCTTCAGTATTCTAGCCACCTCACATCAAATTCTGTTGTTTCTGTCCAGTTAACTGAGACATTGTTAAGGAGCAAACCCTTTCTTAGTAATGTCTATTTGTCCTTCTTCCCCCTCCCCTTACTGAACACAACTCTGTTCAATATTTTACAATGAGAGAAAATGTTCATACAGATACATGCTAACATCAAGTAGAACGACTCCTTGTCCCTCCCCCAATGAGAATACTTTCCTATCATCAACAAAACTTCTTTCAAAGTACTTTTAAAAGAGAGCCTGGAGAGAAAAATTGGAAAAGGGGATAACAAAGCAATTCTCATAAGGGAACAAACAGGCAATATATTTGATTAAATATTTATATTTGAGAGTTACAAAAAAATCTAACTAGAAACCATAATGAGATAGCATTCTTCACTTATCAAATTGACAAACAGAAGCAAATAAAACTGAAAACATCAATTTTACTATGAAAAAAATTAATTTGGAGGACAAAGTTTAGTGTGAGAACCACTGGGTATAATCTAGGAATTAGGCAGAATTCCCCTTCCAGTTACATGTTATACTGGACCAGGACATCTATATCCATTTGTCAGGAAAAATCTTTCTTCCTCAGGCAGTTGTATCCCAAAACAAAAAGAATGGAACTAATCTGAACATGCCTAATTCATTCTCTCCAAATTCATCTAGCAGAGTAAGTCACTCCACTTCCCCAGGTGGGTAATTAATAAAAAAGCAGATAAAGGCAAAAAATATCAGGATTTGGGGTAAGAATCTCCCTCCAAAAATCCCCATACAGAAAAGTTTCACCCTTTGGTCTATGTCTACGATGGTTTCTGAAAATTCACTAATCCATTAGCAGAGATTCATTCCTTTGAATTAACATGCCTTAAGCAGAGTTTCTTTTTGATTTAAATGACCCTCAGAGGCAAAATACCACTAACTCCTAAAATGTGTACTATATTGGCAGAGATTAGAATAGCTTTAAGGAAGAGAGGGATCACAGACAATGACTCATTTTTCCCTGGGTATCTCCCATGTATACATGAGGAATACATGTGAATAAACTTGTTCCTTTTTCTCTTGTTAAAAAAAAGGAAAGAAAGAAAGGGATCAGAGTGGAGAATGGAAAAGGGGACAAGATAACTGGTAAAGTTGTAACAACCATATCAAAGGGCTGGGTCAGGAGCACTAATTCCAGTTTTGCTTGGTTTCTTAAATCAGAAACTCAGAGATCTCAGCTGTAAAAATTAGTGGATTGAACACATTGAGATCTAGGGTTCCATCCAACAGTATCAATTATGGTGTAACTGGAAGTAAATATAGAGATGGAACTGTAGTCTAAGTTGCTGAGGGTAACAGTAGAAGGAGAAACCTAAAAGGAATGCACACGATAAGACAAAACATAACCTATTTTCCATTTCCTAAGAGAGTCCCGGCTGCTTAAAGTTAAATACAGATTTGTTTCTATCTTGCTTCACCCATCAGTACAAAAATAAAGTATAAAAATACCATCTTGAATGATACAGACAACTTACTCTCTTATCACCAAATATAAAACCTAGGGAAATGCAAGTAAAAATTTTTTAAATGTACACTCTAAATATTTTTATAGACATACATATTCTACTCTTAAGCCAGGGTCAAAGAAGAATTCTCTTCAGTCCCACTTCACTTACAGGAACAAAAAATAAAAGACCAAGAGAGCAGACGGTTATAGAAGATTCATTATACGCTGAAACCTGAATCACTGTAATTACACACAGTTCATAAGCGCAAATGGTACCCATTTCTTGGCAGATGAAAAAGCCGAGTGATGAGAAACATTGCTGAGCTAAACATGGCTGTTTAATAAGCCACTCAAATCAACACTCCTGTTATCCCCTGACACACACACACACACACACACAAATTATATCTGTAAGCCTAATAAAATCTCATTTGTTTTTCCTGAAGGTCCTATGAACCACCTGGTGCCTCTCTTTGCATTTCTTATTCTCTATTAACTTATGCCTGAAATTAAGCTTTTTATATGATCATTATTTCCACTGGCTTTAAATTATTAGGTCAGTGCATGCATTTGGAGCCAGCAGTCCAATCTGAAACTACTAAGAAAAAAATATTGAAAATGGAATGATATTAGCAATTTTAGATTGTAAAATTTAGACTGTAATTAGGCCTCTGGGTGTCTGTAATGACAGCTTATTGGAAATACTGTACAATGCTAAGTTATACTCACAAAACACTTGTTCCCAGTTTCAGATTTTTATTAGAAAGTTCTTGTTCCTCTGGTTGCTAAATCTATAGCCTTTTCAGCATGTCAATATCACTACATGTCAATATAAAATCTATTCTTAGCTTTGATTTAAGTTTAATGATATAACTGATGAAAAAATTTGCATTGAATAGCACAATGAATATCTTCAAATTTAAAATACCGCTGCTCAGGAGTAAAATAAGTTTAGTGACAAGAAAACCTGAGAAATGTCTCGAGATAAATTTTGTGGCCTTTTATTATTAAGTGATTTTAGAAGAGAAAAATTAGTAGCTAACTATCTGCTGATAAAGCCTTTAAAGAATGGATTTTAGATAACTTGTTATGAAGCAAAGCTCTTCTTTTCCATAGCAAGGAAAAACCCACTAAGGAAAAGCTTTGTAAGTAAAGCAAAAAAGGGTTGCCTCTATCACAGGCTCAGTTATGGTGCCTCTATGGGAAATTGCTCAAGGGTAGCAGGATATGACAAAAGTAATTCCAGATTCTGTCGATGTATGAGCTGGAAAAGGGAAATGGTCTACTGTCAAGTACATTTGTCAAGTCACCAAAGTTTCGTTTCATAATCTCCATTCTGTTCTGCTTATTTTTTCACCGTGCAATGCCCTCTCATCTGGGAATCTGGATGTCCTGTGGCCTCTTCTGCTCTAATCTTCCACCAATCCTTAACATTCAGGAGGAAACTGACGTAACTATATAACTACAGGCTCATCTTTGGCATCTTTTTTAGTCCCATCTTTTGCTGGATCATCTTTCTGTAACATCATTACCTTATTCCTTTCCAGAATATGAACTGATCCACAGAGAGCTCATTGCTTCCCAAGACTGCTCATTTCTGATTTAGATAATACTAATACATCTCTTTAAAAAAAATTATTTCTTGTTTAAACCAAAATCTTCATTCCTGTATTTTCCTCCCATAGGTTCTAGTTCTGCTATCTGTTTTTCACACAATAGCCCTTTAAAAATATTAAAGGTCAGATGTTCTATATCTGAGTTATTTTACTTTGCTCCACAACAAAAATCGATAGTTCTTTATTATACCATTTCTCATATAAGACACTGATTATTGTTACTGAGACCCACCATGGTTTCTACCTAAAGGAGAAGAAACTATGCAAATCTGAGGTAATAAAAAAAAACTGGAATTGAGTGTGGGAGGTAAGGATGAATGGGTGAGAGGAATCCAGCTGAAATAATAATTCTGAAGAAACATTAATGTTAAGAATATGTGGTCAAAGAAGACATTCTTAGAGAGACCTCACTGGAATCAGTATAGAGTTCTTGCTTTTATGGAAAGTATTTAAAAGCAGAGACACTGTGGTTAGAACCCTCAGTTTCAACTGCAAGGTCCACAATAGCATAGATGTGTGATGTTGAGCCAATTTCACCACATCTTTAAGTATCATTATCTGAAAAAGTGTGAAAACGGTAGTGAATCTGAAGCTTAATGAGATAATACATGTAAATTTTTCAGTAGTAAGCTCATAGTAGCTCAATAAATATTAGTTTATGCTTTATATTTTCACTGGAACAAAATTAATAGTTTTCTAGTGCAAATTAGATTAAAAGGAATCTATGATTTTATCATTTTGACTGGGAAGAGAATGTACTATCTGGAATGTTAACAAATATGTTTCCAGAGTTCTGTAGTTAGAATGTTTGGCTAGCAAAGGGAGATACTTAGCATTTACTAATATCTTTTGGAAAGCCTGGGAAGGAAGCAATTTGAAAAATGAATTCAAATGACTTAGCTGGAGTTTTGATCCCTAATGATTATAAACATGATTTTGAGGTATTAACTGTTAAAGATAGGGTCACAAGTTAGTAGTAGTAAAATAAATGCTATTTTCCTGAAACAAAATTGTTAGAAGGCATTATCAGCAGTAGGTGCTGATGGCTGAAATGTGAAAATTTGTTTAATCACTAGAATGGCTAAGAGCATCCAAGTTTAAGATGATAGATAGATAGATTTATATTTAATGTAAATGTACATTTATATTAAATATGTATATAATTGTTAAAAGGTTAAAAATTAAAAGAATTTTAAAATAAAATAATTGGGTATTGGAACTTTTAATATTTACCTTACAGAAGAGCAAATTATAAACACCCTGTATTTTTCATTTCTCTGCTTCCATTAGATATTTGGAATACTGACAGGTCAGTGAAGAATTTAACTTCTAATAACCAAATATTTGCAGTGCATCTACCGTGTACCAGGTACCTTATAATGTGCCTTACATAAACCATTCATTTAAGTTTCCCCCAAATCACGGGATATAACTAGAGTTGCACCATTTGACAAATAAGGAACAATGACTCACTGAGATTGAGTAATTTGCGTGAAACTTGGAGCTAAGATGGTAAACTTGGAATCCAGGTCTGAGTCTCAAACTTATGCCCTTATCATAGGTTTGGTATAGTTATTCTAATCAGAAGCAGTAAGACTACAGATATTCACATGACCTGAAAAATTATTCTCAGGTATTCAAGTCCCACTTTTGCATAATGTAACAATTATGACTGATTTTGTTAGAAATATTTTGAAGCTCTTGTGATATTTCACAGTTTTATTACATAAAATACTGACATGAATGCATTTCACAGGTGTTTTCCAAAGAGTTGTAAGTACCTTGCTAGATCCATCTTAACTGTCTTTATATGCTTTTTATGAGGATTCTCAGGAAAAGGGCTCTTTCCCTATGATGCAGAATATGAAAGATCTCTAAAGTGACTTTACTAAGGAGAAAAAAGGACAATAGAATGCTTGAAACAGAGTCCTGGGTTCCCTGCTTCACTGCAAACTGCCCTTTATTTTTACAAGACTATGTTGTGTTTTTTGTTTCTTTACAGGAAAGGCCACTGAAAATTTCTGATACTGAACTCTACTCAGGACAATCAGTGTTAAAGAGTCCCTGTATAAATAACTCAACTACAGAGAAGTTAATTTTGGGTGCCAGGGGTGTAGAGGATTTTAGTTGCCTCTCTCATAAGTACAGTATGTATAAATAACTCAAACTACAGAGAAGTATAAATAACTGTATAAATAACTGTATAACTGTATAAATAACTCAAACTACAGAGAAGTTAATTTTGTATAAATAAATATAAATATATATTTATAAATATACTGTATAAATAACTCAACTACAGAGCTGTAGTTGTATAAATAAATATAAATAACTCAAACTACAGAGCTGTATAAATAACTCAAACTACAGAGAAGTTAATTTTGGGTGCCAGGGGTGTAGAGGATTTTAGTTGCCTCTCTCATAAGTACAGTCTCTTGTCTCACTTTATGTTCTACTTCTGTTTGAAACTCTGATTAATGTAATATTAGCATTTTTAATTTTAATAGCAGCATTTTCAGTTCTCTATTAAAAGCTCTATAATTACTAAAATTGGAATCATATGCACCATTCAACATATCAGTCTTGCAAGATTACCTCAGGTGGCTGGCTATTTGCAAGGTAAGTGGTTTAATTGACATGGCAGATTTCCAGGCTATGTAAATACTTTAATATGATAGGAAGACTAGATATATTTGAAGTGCAGACATTCTGGTTACCAGATGATCATAGAAACTATATAGATCTTTTTTATTTAACACATTGGCCTTAGAGAAGCCATTTCATTCACTCTAAAAAAAACCTTTCCTTCCACCTTAACTGAAGTTCACACATTAATAATTCCATGGGTAAAACCTACATGAACTAATAACCAAACATTTTCTGTGGATCTACCATGTGCCAAGTACCATGCAATGTGCCTCACATAAATCATCCCATTTAATCCTCTCAACAACCATGGAATATAACTCAAATGAGGAAAAATAAGTAAGATTAAGTGTAATTTACTCTCAAAATTAGATTTGTAATTTGAAAATCTGTGATAAATTCTTAATAATCTTGCATTTAAAATTAAAGACACATAATGAAGTAGGGTAGTTTATTTTGACAAAAAAAGAGGGAGAGAGAGAGAGATGGTTTCAGTAACATGTAATCTAGATTCCACAAATTTAATTAATTCATTCAACTGCTATTTTTTGAGCAAGCAGTTCAAGTCCTTCCTTGGAATACCAGTTTCCCTGGAACTAAGATTGTAACTTATTTACACTTAATATTTTGGGGGTCTATCTTCCTTATGTCAGTTTCTTTATCTGATTTACAGCTCTTACTTTTGGAATTTTTGTTATCATTTGCCTCCTTCGAGTGTTTACTCTTGCTTTTGCATTTGACATTTACAGATTTCCTTGTAAATCCCCTCAGATGTGTCTGGTTTTCTGTCTGAGCCCAACAGGCAAGTAGTCAGCCAAAAAAAAAAAAAAAAAAAGTCCCTAATGTTAAAGGAAATGAGTAAAGACAAGCTATTTGTGATCTGACCCTTCCTGCTATGAATGAGAGACCTGAGTCATTCTCATTTGCTCTAGACTGCTGTGTGAAATTCAAACTTTCCCAAAGGAAACAGAAAACCTGCTGCCATGTTCCACCTCACCTCAACTGCTGATGAATGCAGTTATCCCTGTGAATTCCATGCACACTGATTATGTTTACTGCATAACTTGGGGTGGAAGATCTACCATATTAGAAGATGACCATGTGCTTTGGGACAGGCATGTAAATAAGTGTCTGATCACTGGTCCATAATATGAACATGGTGTTCCCTTTTCTCATCTTAAATTCCTTGAAATTATTCATTACACATCTGCCCACTGCTTCATCATAGTGTGAAATAACTTAACTGGAAAAGAGAATTTAATAATAATCAAGCACTTGGAGGTCTGCAGCTTAGCAGTAAAGATGATGTGAAATCTGTTGATAGTAAGTCTGGGTTCCTGAGCTGTGAGGTTAATTTTTTAATAACATTTCTAGTCAAATGGCAACAGAGTTTTCACTTTTTCAGGCTCTGTTTCTTCTGAAAACAACAGTGAAGCATTCCATTCAATCAAATAGAACTTAGAAAGGTATATACTGTGTATACTTTGGTAGTGGATACCCAAAATAATAGCTAATATTAATTCAGGACATTATCTTCCAGGCAACATATTAAGACCTTTTCATGCATCATCACAGCTAAGCAAGCTACTCTTTAGAACGATTAAGTAACTTGCCCAAGTAATATAGCTGAGAAGTGACAGAACCAGGATTTGAATGTAGAACAGTTCCTCTTAAGGATCTGGCTTCTGAACTGCTACTCTAATACTGTTTTCCTAAAAAAAAAGCAACCGCTAAGGTTACATTTTCTGCCTACAAGCTCATTTTCAATGAAAGAGACGGATAAATACAGACATACAGAGGCAAGCAAAAACATTAATGAAGATAGCAAATTATAGATGCAAAAAAACTAAAACAAAAGAAGCAAAGCATAATACAAAAGAAATGAAGGAAGGATAATTCTTTATGGGAGAGTAATATTCATTCTGCCTTACATGAGGCCAGGAGAAGTTATTCCACATGCTCCTAGCTCCCTATCATGTTTTTAAGCTATTCATTTTCCTTCATCTTACATGAACCCCTCTTTGTGACAGAAGCTGCCAATTATCTCTCAGAATCTGTTTTTCCTTCTACAGAAATAGATATCTTGATGTTTTGTTTTGGCACATGGCTACCTGGAATACCTAAATTTCAATGTGAATCAATCCTGGCTATGGAATGTAAATAGAAGTGTATGTAAAATTTACAGAAATTTTTCTTAATGGGAGGAGTATGCCCCTTCACTTTCCTCCTTTTTGGTAGCTAGGAAGTGGAGCTGAACCCATATCTTAGACCATGAAGTGAACTTGGGAGGAGAGGCTACATTTGGAGGAGCAATAAGATCTGTGAAGTCTGACATAATGGATTGCTCTATTTTCCCTAGAAAGTAGGGCAATCTATTATTACTACCTCTAAAATTTTACCTAAAAGTAAAATAAACTCAATCTTGTTTATTGTAATAACAATAATCAAAATCTTGTAATTTCAGCTTTCTGACTCTCATACTGAACCAAATTCTAACCAATCTACCCTCCTTCTTTGGGGTTCACGAAATCAGGGTTTATTAACTTATCACTCTTCAATGCTAATTAAGTTCTTAATTAGTTCCTTATATTTATTAAGGGCATGGCATCTGGCCCTCATACTTTCTCTCCACCCTAACTCTCACCATCACCATATATAATTTCAATGTTCCTAGACTTGATCTCCTTGGTACAACCCTATTACTTACACTATACTTAAACACTATCTACCTATCTATCTTCCCTAGAACCGTCCTATGAGAAGGACTGAGAATAGCAATAAGCACAAGCAATTAGCACAACTAGTTCTTAGATCTTGGTTTCCTAATACCATTTTCCACTAAAAGCCATGATTACCCTTGAATAAATGGCAAATTTCAAGGCTGTATTAGATAACATGCACCTGTAACATCTTGTGCCAGAAAGCAAGAAAGAGCTCAAAAAATGATGAGGCCATGTCAAAAGAACTTTGAAGCCAGCTTCAATGGGCTTCCCACTGTTAAATGTTCCTTTTTGGGTATCAAAATATAGTCAATCTTCATTATCCACAGATCTCATATCTGTAAATCTGCCTACTCACTAAAATTTATTTGTAACCCCAAAATCAATACTCATGACAGTTTCACAGTGATTCACAGAAATACGAAGAAACACAAAAAATTGTGAGTTGTCTGACATACACGTTCCCAGCTGAGGTCAAACATGATGGCACACCGTCTTCTTGTTTCAGCTCTCACACTGTAAAAAAGTGTCCTTTTCACAGTCTATTCAGTGCCATGTTTTTCAGATTTTGTGCTTTTTGTTGTTTAATTTACTGTTTAAAAAGACCCCCAAGTACAGTGCTGGCATGCTGTATAGTACTCCTAGGTACAAGAGGATGTGAAATCCCTTAAGAAGAAAATGTTGTGTTAGATAAGTTTTGATCAGGCATGAGTTACAGTAATGTTGGGTGTGAGTTCAATGTTAATGAATCTACAAAATATATTAAGTCCCTTTAAACAAAAACAAAAAAAAACAAGATTATTGATTGATCAGTTGATTAAAATGTTGTAATCAGAGACTCAAAGGGACATAACCTTGTATTTCCCCTAGGAGTAATGCTTAAATATTCACAATTCAGTGTTCATGGTGACATTATGGAACATAGAACTACCACAGATAATGAGAATTAATTATAAATAATAATAGCAATACATTGTAACCTGTTGAATAAAATAGAAAACCATAAATCCATATAAATATAATTAAATAAATTAATTGGAAGTTTGATGAAAAGGGGGATATTTTCATAGTCTCTACCAGAGATTGTTTTCTACCAGATATTTATTGATTGAAAGTAGGCACAACCTGGTAGGATGCATGAGCATGTGGCATCTCTTTTGTCATATTCCTATAAAAGTTGCATATTCTGTATCTAATCATGAGGAAACACCAGTCAAGCCCCAAAGTATCAAGGTTATAAAATCAAGGAAAGACTGAGGAACTCTTCCAGAATGAACACTAAGATGACATGACAATTTCATGCAGCACAAAATTCTGGACTGGGTCACTTTGCTATAAAAACACTATTGGGACAATCAGCAAAACTTGAATGGAGTCTGGGGATTAGATGGTAGTAATGTATCGGTTCTGATTACCTGATTTTTGTCTGTATTGTGGTTGTGTAGGAGGACTTCTTGTTTATAGTAGTCAGGAGTGATTAGAGCATCCAGTTGGCAATTTACTCTCAGATGGTTCAGAAGAAAAAAGTAATTTGCACTGTACTTCCAATTTATCTTTAAGTTTGTGATGTTTTCAAAATTAAAGTGTTTTCAAAAATAGACATTGGTTTAAGTTGTTAAAAAACTACATATGCTATGTCTTCTACCAAAAGAAAAAATACTACACCATTGTCCATTTTGTCTTTAGTAGGTCAAGGAGCTTTACAGTCTGATGAATACCACATGTTTTTTTCAGGCTAATGTGATCATGTAAATTAATTTATACTGAATAGCATGATAATGTGCCCAATTCCATATAGCAGTTGGTTGGTCTATGATCCCCCACTTCATAGGCCATTTCTGAGACCCTTTCCTTTTACCTTTTAGCCTCCTTTTTTATGTCTCGGTACTTTTATTTGAAGTATATTCTTCATTCATCTGAGAGGGACGTTTCTATAGAAAATTCTGAAATATATTAGTGCCACATGGAATAAGAGAAATTCAGTGCTTCCCTGATACAAAGCTTTCAGTAGCAGCCCCAGCCTTTTTTTTCAATTTGTACCTATGAATCCCAAATTCGTAGGCTTAGTGATCAAATTTCTTAACTCTCTACTTTCTTCACCGGACAATTCAATATAAACACTCAGTAGTCAATCTATATGCTCACAGTAGTGTCTAACTTCTATATCTTAGGCATATGGGCTTTGCTCCCAGGGGTCACTTGCAAACAGGATCCACATAAAGGTAAAAACATTCATGTCAACTAGGTTATTATTAGTGCTCCATTTTGAAATAAGAATCCTATGCTAATTTATTTGAAAATCATACCATCCCCAAAACATTTATTCAGACACATTCCCCAAAGAATTTTTTTTCAGTAACCAGGAAATATAAATGGCATTTGTATCAAGTGTAATCATAGAATCTCTGTCAGTTGGGCATCAGAATTTAAATCTTAAAAAACGCAGGTGACTGATGTTAGGAGTGACACATTTCTCAGGTCTTTTGATTCTTTCACATTCTTGTCTAGTGGATTTATTTCTCTCTATTCATTTTTGCCATAGGAATGCAATTTTCAAGGTCCTGAATTTCTTTTTCATGCACAGCGATTGCTATTCTTAGTCCTAAAGGATTGTTCAGTGAAATACTATTTGATTTCGGTGCTCCTTTTGTCACTGAACCTAATATGTATGACTAATTTTACTGTTTACTTAAAAAAAATTATGCTACAAAAAAAATTAGAGTGGCATATATTGAACTCTAAATAAAAGAATTACCATCATGTATAGTATAGCCACACCCTGCTATATTTTGAAGGCTTGTATTTAAGTTATAGGAATATAGCTTAGTGTTTCTCAGTTTGGGCTGCAGTTGAAAATTCCTTTAGGGTGCCTGTCCAGCTCACAGTGACCCCTTTTTCTGATAGATGTGTCTTCATATGTGATTGTGCTTATCATTTATTGCCAGTGGAGCAAACTGGACCTAAATTTAGCTAAACCTATTCTTTCTCTTATAAATTTTGGAATTGCAACTGAGAAAAAAATGGCAGTCTTGGCTGGACTCATACCTGGGGGAGAAACTTGACAAATGCAGAGTGTCTGTATAAACAAAAAAAATCAGAGAAATCAAATTTAGGGAGAATAAAGCTGATATTCAGTGAGATTCAGAGGCAGAGGATAGGAACAGAGCAGAGCCTCCCAGAATCCTGACAGATAGTTGTGCTTGGATTCTACAAGATTCCCAGGATCTTTTTCTCTTTTTTTGGCATAAGCCAGTTCAAATTTTCTCTACTATTTTTAAACATGGGGAACAGAAATCAAATTATTTATAGCCCTTGAACTTCAGATCAAATGGTGATATCAGAGAAGTAAAAACTCCGTGAAAAAAGATTCAGTTAAACCAAATCCCTGGCCACCCAAGCCTAGTCCATGAAGTCTGCTGTAATATTAAGAAGGGCATTAAGACTTCAGCATTGAAAGGCTGTGTGATGAAGGGAAGGAGTATAAGAAAAATGGTTCTTACTCAGTTGTTCACAATAGATATCACAACTCACAACATTTCACCATAAGAGAAAAAAAAGCCCACATTTCTAAGATGACTACACACACACACCAAACACACACCCACACACACCTATTAATCATAAGAATACACTGTATATTATGTACATATCTATATATATAGTCTGTATAGTATTTATGTACGTATATAGGTATATATAGAAAGTATATATATACATGTTGTCATCTTAGAATATGTAAGTCTATCTATATACATACATATTCTTGGAATATATGTATTTATACACATTTTATAAAATATTTATAACTATATATTTATAATTATTGTGACCATAGGGCTTGGTTTGTCCAAAACCATATCAGTTTATGCCACTGTCTAGCATAATTTCAAATAGCATGCCATGAACCCATAAGAGTTTTGGATGATGAATGTTATAGTCATCCAAGTTCACATTCATTTTAAATTGCACAAACATAATATAGTTAGGAGTAAATTGTTATGTTGCACATTTAAAACAAAAATAAATCAATTAGTAGTTTAAATTTGTAATAATTCTGAGTAGCACAAATTTTATGATTCCCAAAGTTATAAGAACTGGGGTCTCTCATATCTTCCAAGTTCCTTCATAGTCTCTCCATAAGGTCCCATAAGGACTCTTAAAATACAAAGAGTTAATCTCCAAAGATATTCATCCGAAGGTATACACAAATTACAAGATGCCAGTTATAAGTCCTGTGGCATTAGACTAAGACTGGTTCAGTAAGAGATGATGCACCAACTAGCCATATTATGAGGAATATGGTTTCCTAGATGATTGGTTTCAAAGATTTCAAATTTCAGAAGAATTTTTGTGTGAAATTTCTAAGTAAAAGAAATTGTACACTTACACAGAGTTGCCAAGTTTTGATTTTGCCAAGAAAGGACTTCACAAAAATAAATACCACCTCCTTTACCTCTTGTTATAACAGGATAGGTATTTTCAACTCAAAACAAGAAAAATAAATCATTTATCTCAACAAAAGCACACTGACATACAAAGAATAATGATAGAAGTAAAAATCGTTTTTTTCAAATTTCAAATCTAAAATAAATTACAATATAATGATTTTATACGATATGATACATAACTTGTCTTGACGTAAAGTTGCCTGACTACATTTAGCAGCAGCATAAAGTGGTACTTAGATGACAAAGTTGCTCACAGTTTATTTATTACATCATCAAATTTTGAGTTTTAAAGTGGTACATGTATTGACAAAACATTAAGCACAAGTCACCTCTATTTATAACAATTTAGGAAAATCTGGTAAACTGTACTAGTTTATTCCATCAATTAAACGGTAAAACTAAAACACTGTCGTAATTAATGAAGCTTTAAATAAACTCTTGAAATCAGGTAGTGTAAGTGCTTCATATTTGTTCTTTTTCAAAATTATTTTGATCATTAAACTTCCTTTGCATCTCCATATACATTTTAGAATTTTTTTTAATTTCCACAAAAAAAATCTGCTGGGATTTTAATTAGTATTGCAATGAATGTATAGATCAATTTGGAAAGAACTGCCATAATAACAATATTGAATTTTCAGAATTATGAACATAATGTACTTTTCTATTTCTTAGGCTTTTTAAATTTCTCTCAGACCTACTTTATAGTTTATAGCAATCAGATTTGTATATATTTTGTCAAATTCACCTCTGAATGTTTCATATTCTTTGTGCTACTATAAATTGTATTATTAATTTAATTTTAATTTCTGTTTATAGCTAGTATATAGAAATACAGTTTTTATTTGTAGAACTTGTATTCTACAAATGTGCTGAACTCATTTATTGGTTTTAGTACCTTTTTTCTAGAACCCTCAGGATTTTCTAAATTGATAATCATGTCATTTTTAATAAAGAGAGTTTTACATCTTCATTCCCAAACTTTATGCCTCTTGTTACTTTTTCTTGCCTTATTATCCTAACAGAGATGTAGAAGTAAAAAGGAGCTCCAGATTGGGCAGAGAAGAATTCTTGAGTTCTGATTAGATTAGAACTGAGCACTAATTAGATTGGGCTGAGCACTAATCTATGCTAAAGTATTAGGAAACTACATTGGACCAGGAAAAGAACAAACAAAGAGAAATAAGCAGAATAATCCTTTGGGCTCACACAGCTCTGTTTACATCAGCCAAAGTGGAAAGACTTCCTAATACAGGGGACACTGGGTAGAGTCCTCAAAATGTAATGGCATTAAAAGTGAGCCCAAATTAACCTTAGAACAAATCCTCCTATGGACTTGCCCCAACAGTCTTAAAACCAAGACTCAAAAGGATCAAAGTAATTCCATGTAATTAACTACAATCTAAAACAAATTCAACAGTATTTAAAGGAATATCTCAACATCCAATAATGTATAGTTCATATTATCTAGTATGTGATAAAAATCACTAGGCATGTAAAGGAGTGGGAAAATATGATTCAAAATCATAGGGAAAGTCAAACAATTTAAACAGTCCCAGGAATTTCACATAAGGTAAAATTAACAGAAACAGTTATTAAAACATCTATTAAAAATAAATTTAACATATTCAAGATGACAGATGAAAATATGAACATGATGAAAAGAAAAACTGAAGATTTAAGAGCCCCAAATAGACCTTTCAAAGATGAAAAATATAATGATGAAAAATATAATAACTAAAGAGAAAATACATGGGGCATGATTTACAAATCAGAGACTTGAAAGAAAGGATATCAGTGAATATGAAGGTATATTAAAAGAAATGATCCAAAATTTAAAACACAGAGGAAAAATTAAAATACTGGAAAAAATGAACAGAATATTAACAACATGTGGGTAAGTATCAAGTTGTATAATAGATGTATAATTGGAGGAACAAAAGGATAGTAAAGGGGAAGGACAGAAGAAAGCATTTGAAGAGATAATGTATAAAATTTGCCAAATTGTAAGAAAATTAAAAAGATACCCAAGAAACTCAGGCAGAAGAAATATTTTTTAAAATCGTATTTTTCTCTTACATTCCCACTTTTGGTAATATTGTTGTTTATTTTTTCACATGCTATAAATTCCATAGTACTTTGTTTTTATTTCAGACAGAAAATTATCTTTTAAAAATTAAAAAAAACAATAAATATAATAAACATATTTACCTGCATAGTTACCATTTCTCACACTTTGCCTTCCTTTTTGAAGACATTGTCTCGTTTGACAAATTTACTTTTTATCTTGGCACTTTAAAGATGGCCTTCCCATTGTCTTGTACCTTGCATTGCTTTTATAATAAACCAATGTAATTACTTATCAGTGTTCTATTGATTGGTGTTTTTCTCTTGATCGTAGTTAATTACATGTCTTTTTTTTAAGATTTTCTTTTAATATCTTGTTTTCAACAATTTGACTGCAAGGTGTCTAGGTGTGGGTACCTTTATGTTTATTCTGTTCAGTATTCCTTGAGCTTCTTAGCTTGAAGGGTTAATATTTATCATAAAATTTGAAATATTCCTCAGCCATTATTTCTTCAAAATTTTCCTTCCCCAATTTCTCCTCTATTTCTCGGATTTCAAATGCACACATGTTGGAAGAATTGATTTTTCTTTTTTACAAATCACTGAGGCTTAGTTCATTTTTACAAGCTTTTTTTTCAGTTCTAGAATTTTAATTCTTTTTTACAGTTTTTATTACTGTCTGCAATTACCCACTGTTCATTTATTATGTCTATTTTCCCTTGTATCATTAAAATATTTTAAATAAGCGCTTTAAAGTCCATTTCTGCTAACATTAACATTTCTGTTATCCTATTTTATTTATTTTTCTTGGCTTGGATCATATTTCTTGAGTAACATTTTACACAGGTATAACAATTTTTACTGCATTCCAGACACTGTGAATGATACATTGATGAGCGTGGAGTTTTGCTGTTTTCTTTTTTTAAGTTTTGAGTTTTGTTTTTGAGGGCAGTTAATTTACCATCAGGTCAATTTGTTTTTAACTTTTTGGGGTTTTAGTGTGACGCACACTCTAGGGCTTGAGTAACTCTATTCATAATACATATCTTTTCAGAGGTCTGAACCAAATGCCAAGGTCTCTCCTTGCTGGCTGGTCAGACCTCCTACATTTTCCAGTACTGTGGTAGCACTGGAATTTCTGTTTATCTAATAATTCCACTAGTTCTTCTCCACCATGCTTTACAAAAATTTTGTTTGTATATGTGACCTTAGTGTTCATCCAAAGGATTAATGCTACTGCCATGACAATTTTTGGACCTCTTTCTCTGTGTACCTGACTTTTCTGGGACTCTACCCACACCAAAGTGAGCTCCTTCAGCACCTACAAATTCATATTTCTAACTTCTCTGTTCAGTGAGACCACCAAAATGTACTCCCCTGCACTGTGGTCCAAAATGTACCTCCAGGGTGAATTCCCATGTGATCATGTCTATCACCCTTTTCTTAGGAATCATAGTCCTCCACTGCCTATTGTAAAATGCGTGAAACTCAAGCGTCTTATAGTTTTTCCAGTTTTATACAGATGTTTATGTCAGGAAGGCTAGACTAGTGTCCATTATTTCAGGATGGTCAGAGCAGAAGTCCACCTAAAGGCAATTTAAAATCGTGGGATAGATGGCTTGTTTTCTTCTCATTTCCAAATTGAATTCCAACTTAATCTCCACAATAAGACTGATTGTTACCTTTTTCAAGCAAAGAAGATTTAAAAGAAATTATTTCAAAAGGTATTTTATACAAGCCCTAATCTTACATGATACTTTATCTTCAATCTCCCTACAGCTGCTAGTGCTGATGTTAACTTCAGTTAGAGAATTTGGCTTTTCAACAACCTCTCAGTCAATGTGGATTTCAGAATGCAGACTGAAAAAACTGCTCTTAGAAATGCTACATTTTCTTTTCTTTTCTTATCACTTTCAGACAGAGCGTATTTCAAAGCAAGCTCATTTCATGTAATTGCAAAGGCCTAGAAGAAGGATGAGTTTAAATCATGGTTGTTCAGACTTCTGGCTGTGTGATCCTCTTGGTTCCATTCTTCTTCTATGTGTCAGCATCACTGCCTAGTTGACTTCCTTTACAGTGACAACAAGACTGCAGCATTTGTAAGTTTTACTTCTATATACCACACCATACTAGAAGGAGAAAAGTTATTTGTGTAACAGAATTTCCATAAAAATTATTGAAATGGAACCCAATGATTGGCTTAATCTAGATCATATGCTCCATCATTAACCGAAATAGATTCCCAAATGAGGCTGAGTGCTCTGGAAAACAGAACAGCAGCTGAATGCTTAGGAGGCAACTGTTTATTACAGTTGTAGTCTGATTTTGTTTAATGTTATATCATAAGCATTTTTCCAGTGTTCAAAATTTTTGGTTATCATATTGATACAATAAACTATCCTTCATAAATTCCTCTACTCTTGTGAAAACTAAATTATTTTCTTGAAGCTTCTTTTTTTTTATCCTGACCATGTCACTATGAAAGAGGTTAAAGGAAGATATTATTAACTCCCCCCCCCCAATTTACAGATAAAATAATTATGTCATAATATGTTTAAATGGTTAGGCCAAATTCATGGAGAGACCAAATTAGTAGAATGCCAGTTATCACACCAAAATTTCATGCATCGAACTATCTCCACTCTAACACAGCTATCTATTTTATGGAAAAGAGAGATAAATTCATAATTTTAGTCAGATTAGTTAAATTCCAAATAACGTAAAGAGTTTCAGATTTTTTCAAATGAATGAAGATATTATTAATCAGTCAAAGGGCACATAATAAAAATTCATTTGTAAAGATTAATTAATACTTTAAAATGTATTATACTACAAAGATATAAAATGATTTGTCCTATTGTTCTATTAATCATTACCTATATATTATTATGTTCTATCAGATATGCATCACTCATTCCTCTGAAATTCTTTCTGTATCACTAATTTGATACTCAGTACTACTTCCCTCCCTGGCCTCTTCTTTACTCTCTCCTTCCCTTTTCTCTTTCCTCCTCTCATCCCCACCTAGTACCTCACTGCCTCAAAGACATAATAAAGACATAATAAACAGGTGAGAGAGAAAGAGTGGAGCACTAACAATTCATAAAATCCAATCACAACATCAAGTAAAAGTATTACTATAATTATATCCCAACCATAACCATATCTAATTTTTTGCCAGAACATGTCACCGCATACTACAATATTCTATCTCAGTTACATACATATGTCTTACATAAGTTTCATCACCTTATCCTCGAACTTATTCCTAAAAGTCAAGGAAACAATAAATCAGATAGTTTATACAAAGTACTTAGTACAATGCTTGGACAAAATAACTACCTTACGAATATTACCTATCTTCAATAAGTGTTATAAGAAAACTATATACTTCGTAACTAATTATACCTGAAACAATCAAAAAAAGGTGGAATAGAAATTTCAACCAGAAAAACCTCACCCAATGAAAAGCTATACTGCGTCCTATTCTTAAGTGCTACATGGTCATTTTGGCTTGTGGATGGCACTATTCCTCACAGAAGTTTTGTTTTTCCCTTTGTACTACCCTTTTCAGGAATCAGGGCTATCCCCGTTTAGGCATTTCAGGGGAAAAAAAATCCAGTGAGTCCTATGATTGGAACTGTGTGAGATACAACTGAGGAATCTGAATTGTGTACAAGAAAGAGATTTGGTGATTAGAGGAGTTTGAGAAGTAATATTCCTAAACTATAATCAGCATTTTAAAAGAATGAGGTTCTACCGGTCTTTTTGAGCTGTTTGATTCATCCTATTACTTTATTCAAAGTTAAGAACTGCTGAAAATTGCACACGATGAAATGTTTTGCATGAGGCCAAAGACTTGGTAACCTTAAGTAAGATTAAAGAGCTTTTCTCTGGAGGATCAAGTTAGACATACCCTGAAGTGTTTTCCTGGTCCTCTGACCTGAGACAGAGCACTCTAGGCTCAGCCTCCCACTGGGCTGCTGGTTACCACCCCTCACTGTGGGGCAGAATTAATTAGTGTCTCAGAAGCTCTTCCAAACTACTGTCCAAAGGACATACATAACAGTGGCCCCTCAAGCATAATCATCCTGTCAACCTTTTACCACCCCACAGCCCGGTTACACAGCTGATGTTTTAACACTTATAGTCCTGCAGTAAATTTAGCACAGCAACATGCCAAGTGTCATTATTCTCCAGAGAGACCATATTTAATATTTTCCTTTGCAGATTAGCGGCACTAAATTTACTTCTTCCTTCTTGCTATTCAGTATAGCCTTGTATTTGGCATGCGACCTTAATAGAAATGTTTTCCTAAGCATTTGAAACACAAACAGCATCGAAACAATTTCCAGGCAGGGCACCAAATGAGTGTCAGTCGGAACAGGGAATCACAGCTGCAAAGGGACTGAAGACTACTGCACGTACACCATCCATCATGTTTCTGTCTGAGGCACAGAAGTAAGGAGAGTTTGTCGCCTCTGCTGCTCCTGGGAGTGTAGAGCCTATCAATCTAGCCATTTCAGCCATGTCTGCTAAGCCTTTCACTCTCCACTCACGCTGAAGATCTGGAGCCTTTCTGCAGATGATCCCTGCCCTTCCATCTGCTTTGGCATCTGTGCTAGCAGCAGAAGCAAAGCTTCACAGCTGTGGTTTCCCTTGCCCAAACCTCCAGGACCAACTCTGCAGATGTTCTAAGCACAATATAATTGGGATATTCTTTCAACCGCTGCTCACATATTCCTTTGACTAATGCAGAGAACAAAATAAAACCTATCAGAAGTAATCATGAAGAAAAAGGTTTATCCTCTCTATCCAAAGAGCCACAACAAATTACCAAGGCAAACAATTTACCAAGATTTCTGCTAAGGATGATTCAAATCACTGATAGTCTCCTGTGGAATGAGTAGGAAGAAACACTCTACAGTACTGAAGATACGAAAATATCTAAATCAGAGCAACTCAATTTACAACTGTTTTATTCTATAATTTGTTGTGTGTGTGTGTGCATGTTTACAGAAATATACATGCTTATTTTAGAAACTTGGAAAAATATGGACAACTATTTAAAATAGGGATTGGAAAATTATAGCCTGTGGGACAAATTTAACCCACTGCCCACTTTGATAAGTTTTACTGGAGAACAGTCACGCCCATTTGTTTACCTATTGTCCATGTCTGTTTTCTTGCTACAACCAGAGGGTTACTTAGTTGTAATAGAGACAGGATGGCCATCAAAGCCTATAATATTTATTATCTGGCCCTTTAGAAGAAAAAATATTATCTATAATCTGATAACTCAGATATAACCACAGTTACATTTTTACATAATGATTTGTCTTTTTAGGCCTTTAAGGAAGGGAAACACACCCTTCTCTGAATCCACATTTTAATTCCTCCTTAAGAAGAAGAAATAAAAGCAATTATACCCCAATAAAGATGTTTAAAAAAAATAAATAAATAATCAGATCCTAAAAACAGATCTATGTTTCCTAGTGAATAAAAAGCCAGCAAATTCAACCACTGCACCACCAGGGAAGCCCCAAATAAAGATGTTTAAAAAAAAAAAAAAAAGCCAGCAAATAGCAGCAGAATCAATCTTCCTTCTTCACATGGGTACCATCTTCTCTGCTGTTTCCTGTCTTTCTTGGAGACTGTCCAACAGTAAAGTCTAGATTTGGACTGAGGCAGAGAGTGAAAGCCTCTTAGGCTTTCAGCCTAAGTAGTTTACTTTGGCCTAGGCTAATAAAGAACACTTTATCTTGGAGCTGTGGACCCAAACCTAACGTCACAGTTTAAATTCAAAGAATCAACTCAACCGTGCAGAAACTTTTTCTGGTTTTTTTCCTAATACATAGTATCAATTTTTTCAAAAATCCTCCACACCCTTATGACACATGCATCTTAAAGTTAGCAATTAGTAATATGTAAGTTCCAATAATTTTTTTTTTTTTTTTTTTTTTTGCAGAGGCCACTGTTGTGGCCTCTCCCGCTGCGGAGCACAGGCTCTGGATGAGCAGGCTCAGCGGCCATGGCTCACGGGCCCAGCCGCTCCGCGGCATGTGGGATCTTCCCAGACCGGGGCACGAACCCGTGTCCCCTGCATCGGCAGGCAGACTCTCAACCACTGCGCCACCAGGGAAGCCCTATAGAACTTTTTCATTAAAGCTTTTGAATTAAAATAAGGTAATAGAACTTTTTCATTAAAGCTTTTGAATTAAAATAAGGTAATAGAACTTTTTCATTAAAGCTTTTGAATTAAAATAAGGTAAATAGGGCTTCCCTGGTGGTGCAGTGGTTGAGAGTCTGCCTGCCGATGCAGGGGACACGGGGTTGTGCCCCGGTCTGGGAAGATCCCACATGCCGCGGAGCGGCTGGGCCCGTGAGCCATGGCCGCTGAGCCTGCTCATCCGGAGCCTGTGCTCCGCAGCGGGAGAGGCCACAACAGTGAGAGGCCCATGTACTGCAAAAATAAATAAATAAATAAATAAGGTAAATAAAAGAGATTAAAGAATATTTTTAAAACAGTGAAAATAATAACATTTAAAAATTAAAAGATGGACTTTATTATAAAAACATTTATCTTTAGAGGAAGAAATAAAATATTAGAGCTTTAAGCATAGTAGAGGAAAGAGGAAGAGTGATCATTCCTTCCCACACCAACAGCCCTCTAGCCTTCTCCCACTTCACTTGGAATAATTCTCCATGCATGCAAAGGACAAAATGGAACTGCCACAGTAATGGTCTGAGCACTATTAATGTGGTCTCCCTTCAAGCATGGCTCAGGTCTTACCCATGCCTAAGGTTTCCTTAGTCAGGAATCACCTGGTTGCATGGAAAAGAAACACAGCTATACCAGGTAAGTAAAATGAGGGGAGGTAGGGTGTGGTTGGAATATTGCAGGAAAATCTCAATGAATCCCAGAAAGAGGGACAGAACTAAGAATTGGAAATTAGCTGGAACCGAAGTAGCAACTCTCTGAGTCTATATGCCCTTTCTTTTTTCCTGCTTTTCTCTACATGTCTCTGCTTTATTCTCTTTTTCTCTGCAGACCGGCTTTTTCTGATCTACTTCCTTATAGCCACCAGACTGTGTCAGCCCTGGCTCATTTAAGTGCCCTAAAAAGAATGAGCAGAGTAACCGTGCCTCAGATCCAAATTCCTGGGAGGGAGAGTCTAATTGACTGCTTGCAAGCCAAAGGGTAATCTCCTGCTGGATTAGCTGTGGTCAGGGACTCTAAGTCACTTAGTACCAGTATTGTCCCTCCGCAGGCTATCAGGACAATTTGAGCTGGGCTGAAAATTGACCTAGTTTTTACTACAGGCTGTAGGTAAAAGAGCACCATAGATTCCACCAGGTTAGCCAGGGCCTCCATAAACCCAGCTCCAAGAGGATCAGAACCTTACCCAACTCCATCTGTGTGCACAGATTAAAGTGTTAAATCTAGCCTTGTTCCCAGAATATTGACTGATTGAAGAACTATATACTGTGACCAAGAAACTGTTTTCTGAAGACTCTATCCAATAAATACTTAATTTTTGACATCTTATAGCATGGGGTTAGAGTGCTACTTATATCAGTAAACATCTGGATAGCAGGCCTTAATTTCTGTTGCCAGGCTTACTTTACCCATGATGCCAATTCCCTCAATTAACTCCATGAAAAACAACATAATTTTTTTTAAAAACCTCCAAATAATCAGAAATCAAGGATTATCACCATTGTCACATTATAATTCTGATACAAACTTTCTTAAGAATTTACTATATCTCTTCCTCTTCTTATTCCCTCTTCCCTTTCATTCTCTCGTCTCCCTTCCCTCCCCTTCATGAACAATTCAGTCCAAAAGCTATTTAGTGGAACCAAGCAAGGTAGGCATCCACATGCTGAAAGAGAAGTGTTAGCAGCCTGACATGGTATGCTGGAACAAAAGAGGGATGGCTATGTGCAAGAGAATGGCCCAGAACCAAGAAGAGAAAGGAGGGCATCCTAGGGTGAAGCTTAAGTAAGGTGAGGAGGGTATCCACTCAAAGGACAGTGGTGAAAATGGCCTGGTGTTCAGAGCCTTTTCAGGTGGAAGAGAGTGTATGTTCAAGTGGAATGGTGCTGTAGGGATATTGTGCAGATCTCAAAGCCCAAGCAAGGTAAGGAGGGCATCTAGATGCAAGGTGAAGTAGACAAAGTATTAGCAATGGCAATTTGGATAAATCCTTGAATAAGTAACCAAAATGAGGAATGCATCAAGTAACTATATTGAGGATAATGGGAACCAATTTTCTCACTGTCAGAGAAGAAAGGAAAACTAGAATAAACATTGTGGTATCGGATTTAAATTGCAGATATGGGAGTTAACATGTGGTTTAAAATATAGAGATAGAGATATATAAAGATATATGTGGATAAATAATTTATAGTTAGATAAATAAATATCTGTAAGTATAAATGTAATAGTCTCTGTTCTATTGAAACGGACAAACAGCAGTACCCTCAAAAAGGAAGTATACCTAATTAACAGATTTGGATTTCTAAAATCTATTCTACACTATAAGAACCATGGATCCCTGGAAAAATAGCTGATTCCAGGATGGGAGCAAGCAAATATAAGATGACTCTGAACTATCATTCTTCTGTACCAGAAAGTAAGGAAGTGTTCAAATAATGATAAAGACAAGTCAAAGTATACAGAACCCAGATTGAAGAAGCTCCTATTTGAACAAATAGGAGCAATGTAAGCATCAATAAAAATCATCGTCACAGATTATAAACCATTGGATGAAACAGTATCCCATAAAATCCATAGTAATATAAAAGCATAAAAGAATATACTGAAATTTGGTGAGAACCAGAATTTTACATAGCCTCAAAATACTTCTTCACAAACTATCTAGTAATGACAAACAGCAAAATGGTAAATTTACAGTGGAAATTCTTTCAGATCCCATCCTAATCTAGTAATCAAAATGAACATCACATGCGATGGGACAAATAGAAAATGAGTTCCACACGATGGGATGAAAAGAACATAGCATTACTTCAATGATATTCCTGCCAAAGACAGATACTCTAAATCTAATTCATGAGAACACATAAATCATAAATCCAAATTGTGGCATATTCTACAAAACAAATGTCCTGTAATCTTCAAAATCAGGAAACTTAAGGAACGTATGAAAAAGAGTTCCAGATCTAAAGAGACTAAATAACAAGACAATTAAATACAAGTGTTTTATTGTTGTTACTATTATAAAGGATATTATTGGAGCAGCAGGTAAAACTTGAATGGGAAATAAGATTTCAGTAATAAATAAATGCTAATTTTCTGATTTTGATCACTGTATTGTGGTTAGGTAGGAAAATATCTACTGGGAGATATGAGTATCTTTAAGCGCCCAGCATTGCACAGATCTAAGAAGCAGGAAATTACACACAACAGAAACAAAATACACATAAATAGTAATGAAGTCTGTATTCCAAGTATTAACTAAATACAGAATTAAAATTCTGTGCAATTAATAAAAGAAAGCATTTATTAGGCACTTTTAATACAAGGTACCATAGTATATTTATTATACATTCTCCCAATTTTTAAAAAAACAGCAAAGAAAGATTACAATTTTCTTCATTTTCCACATTAAAAAACTGGGTCATAGAATGGTTACTTGCCCCAGATTATATCACTTATAAATGTTAAAGCCAGTGATGGCTAGTAAATGTTTAACAACCGGTTCCCTAGAGGAAAAAAAATCACTCTGCTTTGTACCATTTGCCAATTTCTGTCTTGTAAATACTCCCCCCAACACTGATTTCAAGCTACCAACAAACATAATACCGCTGAGCAGAGTTAGGAAGAGATGCACACAGGCTCCTCTTGCAAGACAACGCAAGACAACGCAAGCCAAAGCAAGCCAGCTTTCAGGAAAGCTCTGGTAAAGGCTACAATCTGAAAATTGTCAGTTGAAGTTCAGAGACCACCATGGCATAATGCCTACATTTAAATCTTAAACTAAAGAAGAAGAATCATTTCAATATAAAGCAGGGATGTATTTTTAAAAGATAAATAAAAAGAAGACCTAAACTGACCAGAATACTTGGTTAGAGATTTTACCAATCATTAGTGAAAAGGAATGAAAAATTAATTAAAAACTCACTATACATGATTTCTCACACTCACAATTATATACATTAAATGTTATATGTTATATGAATATATGTGATATTTGCTACTGTGTGTGTACATATAAACATTACTGTATATACATATATATGACATTGGTTATTTTATGAGATTTGTTGATTATGATAGATATATACAAATAAAGAGATTAGATAGATGTAGATAGAGATAAAAATGAGATCAGTGCATTTTATGTTATACATTATACATTATAGATGATATTAAATTATATATTGTATGCATAATATATAATAGACATATGAGATTGTTTGGCATACCTCCCATCCAATCTGTGGTAGTTATTTTATCAATAGCTGGGACTTTTCTGGATGTTTCTGTGCAGGTGTTTTTTTTTATTTGGTTTTGTTTTTATATCTTTATTGAAGTATAATTGCTTAACAATGTTGTGTTAATTTCTGTTGTACAACAAAGTGAATCAGCTATATGTATACATAGCTCCCCATATCCCCTCCCTCCGGAGCCTCCCTCCCATCCTCCCTATCCCACCCCTGTAGGTTGTCACAAAGCATCGAGTTGACCTCCCTGTTCTATGCAGCAGCATCCCACTAGCCATCCATTTTAGATTTGGTACTGTATATATGTCAATGCTACTCTCTCACTTCATCCCAGCTTCCCCTTCCTCTCTGTGTCCTCAAGTTCGTTATCTACATCTGTGTCTTTATTCCTGCCCTGCCACTAGGTTCATCAGTACCGATTTTTTAGATTCCACATATGTGCGTTAGCATATGGTATTTGTTTTTCTCTTTCTGACTTACTTCACTCTGTATGACAGACTCTAGGTCCATCCACCTCACTACAAATAACTCAATTTCGTTTCTTTTTATGGCTGAGTAATATTCCATTGTATATATGTGCCACATCTTTTTTATCCATTCATCTTCTGATGGACACTTAGGATGCTTCCATGTCCTGGCAATTGTAAATAGTGCTCCAATGAACATTGTGGTACATGTCTCTTTTTGAATTATGGTTTTCTCAGGGTATATGACCAGTAGTGGGATTGCTGGGTCATATGGTAATTCTATTTAAGGAACCTCCATACTGTTCTCCACAGTGGCTGTCTCAATTTACCTTCTCAGCAAGAGTGCAAGAGGGTTCCCTTTTCTCCACACCCTTTCCAGCATTTACTGTTTGTAGATTTTTTGATGATGGCCATTCTGACAGGTGTCAGGTGATACCTCATTGTAGTTTTGATTTGCATTTCTCTAATGATTAGTGATGCTGAGCATCTTTCCATGTGTTTGTTGGCATTCAGTAAGTCTTCTTTGGAGAAATGTCTATTTAGGTTTTTGACCCATTTTTGGACTGGGTTGTTTGTTTTATTGATATTGAGCGCATGAGCTGCTTGTATATTTTGGAGATTAACCCTTTGTCAGTTGCTTCATCTGCAAATATTTTCTCCCATTGTGAAAGTTGTCTTTTCATCTTCTTTACGGTTTCCATTGCTGTGCAAAAGCTTTTAAGTTTCATTAGGTCCCATTTGTTTGTTTTTATTTCCATTTCTCTAGGAGGTGGGTCAAAAAGGATATTGCTGTGATTTATGTCAAAGAGTGTTCTGCCTATGTTTTCCTCTAAGAGTTTTATAGTGTCTGGCCTTAAATTTAGGTCTTTAATCCATTTTGAGTTTATTTTTGTGTATGGTGTTAGCGAGTGTTCTACTTTCATTCTTTTACATGGAGCTGTACAGTTTTCTCAGCACCATTTATTGAAAAGGCTGTCTTTCCTCCATTGTATATTCTGGCTTCCTTTGTCAAAGATAAGGTGAACATATGTGCGTGGATTTATCTCTGGACTTTCTATCCTGTTCCACTGATCTATATTTCTGATTTTGTGCCAGTACCATACTGTCTTGATTACTGTAGCTTTGTAGTATAGTCTGAAGTAAGGGAGTCTGATTCCTCCAGCTCCATTTTTCTTTCTCAAGATTGTTTTGGCTATTCAGGGTCTTTTGTGTTTCAATACAAACTGTAAAATTTTTTGTTCTACTTCTGTGAAAAGTGCCTCTGGTAATTTGATAGCGATTGCCTTGAATGTGTAGATTGCTTTGGGTAGTATAGTCATTTTCACAATGTTGATTCTTCCAATCCAAGAACATGGTATATCTTTCCATCTGTTTGTATCATCTTTGATTTCTTTCATCAGTGTCTTATAGTTTTCTGCATATAGGTCTTTTGCCTCCTTAGGTAGGTTTATTCCTAGGTATTTTATTCTTTTTGTTGCAATGGTAAATGGGAGTCTTTCCTTGATTTCTCTTTCTGATTTTTCCTTGTTAGTGTGTAGGAATGCAAGAGATTTCTGTGCATTAATTTTGTATCCTGCTACTTTACCAAATTCATTGATTAGCTCTAGTAGTTTTCTGGTGGCATCTTTAGGATTTTCTATGTATAGTATCATATCATCTGCAAACATTGACAGTTTTAGTTCTTCTTTTCTCATTTGGATTCCTTTTATTTTTTTCTTCTCTGATTGCCGTTGCTAAAACGTCCAAAACTATGTTGAATAATAGTGGTGAGAGTGGGCACCCTTGTCTTGCTCCTTATCTTAGAGGAAATGCTTTCAGTTTTTCACCATTGAGAATGATGTTGCCTGTGGGTTTGTCATATAGGGCTTTTATTATGTTGAGGTAGGTTCCCACTATGCCCACTTTCTGAAGAGTTTTTATTATACAAGGGTGTTGAATTTTGTCAAAAGCTTTTTCTGCATCTACTGAGATGATCATATGGTTTTTATTCTTTATTTTGTTAATATGCTGTATCACACTGATTGATTTGCTTATACTAAAGAATCCTTGCATTCCTGGAATAAACCCCACTTAATCATGTTGTATGATTCTTTTAACGTGCTGTTGGATTCTGTTTGCTAGTATTTTGAGATGTATCTATGTTCATCAGTGATACTGGCCTGTAATTTTCTTGTGACATCGTTTTTGTTTTTTTTTTTTTTTTGCGGTACGCAGACCTCTCACTGTTGTGGCCTCTCCTATTGTGGAGCACAGGCTCCAGACGCACAGGCTCAGTGGCCATGGCTCACGGGCCCAGCTGCTCCACGGCATGTGGGATCTTCCCAGACCGGGGCACGAACCCGTGTCCCCTGCACTGGCAGGCGGACTCTCAACCACTGCACCACCAGGGACGCCCTTTTGTGACATCTTTGTTTGATTTTGGTATCAGGGTTATGGTGGCCTCATAGAAGGAGTTTGGGAGTGTTCCTCCGTCTGCTATATTTTGGAAGAGTTTGAGAAGGATAGGTGTTAGCTCTTCTCTAAATGTTTGATAGAATTCACCTGTGAAGCCATCTGGCCCTGGGCTTTTGTTTGTTGGAAGATTTTTGATCACTGTTTCAATTTCAGTGCTTGTGATTGGTCTGTTCATGTTTTCTATTTCTTCCTGGTTCAGTCTTGGAGGGTTGTACTTTTCTAAGAATTTGTCCATTTCTTCCAGGTTGTCCATTTTATTGGCGTATAGTTGCTTGTAGTAATCTCTCATAATCCTTTGTATTTCTGCAGTGTCAGTTATTACTTCTCCTTTTTCATTTCTAATTGTGTTGATTTGAGTCTTCTCCATTTTCTTCCTGATGAGTCCGGCTAATGGTTTATCAATTTTGTTTATCTTCTCAAACCAGCTTTTAGTTTTATTGAGCTTTGCTTTGTTTACTTCATTTCTTTTTCATTTATTTCTGATCTGACCTTTATAATTTCTTTCCCTCTGCTAACTTTGGGGTTTTTTTCATTCTTCTTTCTCTAATTGCTTTAGTCATAAGATTAGGTTGTTTATTTGGGATTTTTCTTGTATCTTGAGGTAGGATTCTATTGCTATAAACTTCCCTCTTAGAACTTCTTTTGCTGCATCCCATAGGTTTTGGGTCATTGGGTTTTCATTGTCATTTGTTTCTAGGTAGTTTTTCATTTCCTCTTTGATATCTTCAGCCATCTCTAGTTTTTTTTGTGTGTGTTTTAAGATGTTGGGGGTAGGAGTTTATTATTTATTTATGTTTGCTGTGTTGGGTCTTCATTTCTGTGCCAGGGCTTTGTTTAGTTGTGGCAAGCGGGGGCCACTCTTCACCGTGGTGCATGGGCCTCTCACTATCGTGGCCTCTCTTGTTGCAGAGCACAGGCTCCAGATGCGCAGGCTCAGTAGTTATGGCTCACAGGCCTAGCTGCTCCGTGGCATGTGGGATGCTCCCAGACCAGGGCTCGAACCCGTGTCCCCTGCATTAGCAGGCAGATTCTCAACCACTGCGCCACATGGAAGCCCATCTCTAGGTTATTTAGCAGTATATTGTTTAGCATCCATGTGTTTGTATTTTTAGTTTTTTTCCTGTAATTGATATCTAGTCTCATAGCATTGTGGTCAGAAAAGATGCTTGATACAATTTCAATTTTCTTAAGTTTACCGAGGCTTGATTTGTGACCCAAGATGTGATGTACCCTGGAGAATGTTCCGTGTGCACTTGAGAAGAAAGTACTCTTTTGTTTTTAGATGGAATGTCCTATAAATATCAATTAAGTCCATCTTGTTTAACGTGTCATTTAAAGCTTGTGTTTCCTTATTTATTTTCTGTTTGGATGATCTTTCCATTGGTGTTAAATGGAGTGTTAAAGTCACCTACTATTATTGTGTTACTGTTGATTTCCCCTTTAAGGCTGTTAGCATTTAGCTTATGTATTGAGGTGCTCCTATGTTGGGTGCATAGATATTTACAATTGTCATATCTTCTTGGATTGAACCCTTGATCATTATACAGTGTCCTTCCTTGTCTCTTGTAACAGTCTTTATTTTAAAGTCTATTTTGTCTGGTATGAGAATTGCTACTCCAGCTTTTTTTTTTTTTTTTTTTTTTTTTTTTTGCAGTACGTGGGCCTCTAACTGCTGTGGCCTCTCTCACTGCGGAGCACAGGCTCCGGACGCACAGGCTCAGTGGCCATGGCTCATGGGCCCAGCCGCTCTGCAGCATGCATGATCCTCCCAGACCGGGGCACGAACCCGTGTCCCCTGTACCAGCAGGCAGACTCTCAACCACTGCGTCACCAGGGAAGCCCTCCAGCTTTCTTTTGATTTCTATCTGCATGGAATATCTTTTTCCATCCCCTCACTTTCAGTCTGTATGTGTCCCTAGGTCTGAAATGGGTCTCTTGTAGACAGCATACAGATGGGTCTTGTTCATGTATCCATTCAGCCAGCCTGTGTCTTTTGGTTGGGGCATTTAATCCACTTACATTTAAGGTAATTATTGATATGTATGTTCCTATTACCATTTTCTTAATTGTTTGGGGTTTGTTTTTGTAGGTGTTTTCCTTCTCTTGTGTTTCCTGCTTAGAGAAGTTCCTTTAGCATTTGCTGTAAAGCTGGTTTGGTGGTGTTGAATTCTCTTAACTTTTGCTTGTCTGTAAAGCTTCTGATTTCTCCATCAAATCTGAATGAGATCCTTGCTGGGTAGAGTAATCTTGGTGGTAGTTTTTTCCTTTCATCACTTTAAATATATCTTGCCACTCCCTTCTGGCCTATACAGTTTCTACTGAAAGATTAGCTGTTAACCTAATGGGAAATTCCTTGTATGTTATTTGTTGCTCTTCCCTTGCTGTTTTTAATATTTTTTCTTTGTGTTTAATTTTTGTTAGTTTGATTAATATGTGTCTCGGCGTGTTTCTCCTTGGGTTTATCCTGGGTGGTACTCTCTGTGCTTCCTGGACTTGATATGACAATTGTATTTGATATGACAATTGTATTTCCTATCCCATGTTGGGGAAGTTTTCAACTATAAACTCTTCAAATATTTTCTCAGACCATTTCTTTTTTTCTTCTTCTTCTGGGACACCTATAATTCTAATGTTGGTGCACTTAATGTTGTCCCAGAGGTCTCTGAGGCTGTCTTCCATTCTTTTCATTCTTTTTTCTTTATTCTGCTCTGCATCAGTTATTTCTACCATTCTATCTTCCAGCTCACTTATTCGTTCTTCTGCCTCAGTTATTCTATTGATTCCTTCTAGAGTATTTTTAATTTCAGTTATTGTGTTGTTCATTACTGTTTGTTTGCTCTTTAGTTCTTCTAGGCCCTTGTTAAACATTTCTTGTATTTTCTCTATTCTATTTCCAAGATTTTGGATCACCTTTACCATCATTTCCCTGAATTCTTTTTCAGGTAGTTTGCCTATTTCTTCTTCATTTATTTGGTCTTGTGGGGTTTTATCTTGATCCTTTGCCTGTAAGATATTTCTCTGTCTTCTCATTTTGTCTAATTACAGGATTTGAGGTCTCCTTTCCCTAGGCTGCAGGGTCTTAGTTCCTCTTGCTTCTGTTCTCTGTCCCTGGTGGTGGGGTTGGTCCATTGTCTTGTGTAGGCTTCCTGACGGGAGGGACTGGTGCCTGCATTCTGGTGGATGGAGCTGAGTCTTTTCCCTCTGATGAGCAGGGCCATGTCAGGTGGTGTGTTTTGGTGTGTCTGTGAGCATAGTATGACTTTATGTAGTCTGTGTGCTGATGGGTGGTTTGTGTTCCTGTCTTGTTTGTTGTTTGGTGTGAGGTGTCCAGTGCTGGGAGCTGCTGGCAATTGGGTAGAGCTGGGTCTTGGATTCAGATACAGGCCTCCATGAGAGCTCTCTGTGATTAATCTTCCCTGAGGCTGGGAATTCTCTAGTGGTTCAGCATCCTGGACTTGGTGCTCCCACTCCAGAGCCTCAGGCCCAACTTCTGGTCAAGGGACCATGACCCTGCAAGTCACTCATCCCGGCAATAAAGGGGATTAAAAAAAAGAAAAAAACAACTAACGAAACCCCAGACAAATGGTGAAAAGTAAAATCAAACAAACAGAAACAAGGAAACACACACACACACAAAAGAAACAAAAACAGAACCAAATAAATCAAGTAAGGAGAGAACAACCAGACAAACAGAAGAACCCAAGAATGAAATAAACAATTACAAAGAAAGCTGACAAAAACCCAAAACCAAAAAACAAAACCAAAGCAGAGTGCTAACTGAAGAATGAAGCAAAGAAACAAACCAAACCAACAAAAATGATATTAAAAGAAAAAGAGAAAGGGGAAAGAAGACAGAACAACAGAAAAACAATGTAGAAACAGAAATATATTTTTTAAAAAGTAGAAAATATATTAAAGAAAAAAAAAGACAAACAAAACCCCAGAGAAATGGTAAAAACAAAATGAAACAAAAACAGAAACAAGGAAAGACACACGCGTAAAAGAAACAAAAACAGAGCCAAATACAACAAAAAGCAAGAGAACATCCAGACAAATAGAAGAACTCAAAAATGAAATCAAACAGGATTAAAACTAACAAAAACACATAACCTAAAAACCAAACCAAAGCAGTGTGCCAACTGAAGAAAAAAGCAAGGAAACAGAACAAACCAATAAAAATCATTAAAAAAATAATAATAATAAAATAAAATTAAGTAAAAAGGGAAAAAACACAGGACAACAGAAAAGCAAAGTAGAAATGGAAATATAAAATATATATATATATTAAAGCCAAAGAGGAAAAAAAAAGGGAAAAGAACACAGAACAACAGAAAACCAGAATCAAAATAGAAATGTATAAAAAAATTAAAAATAAAAATATGTTATAAAACACAGAGATCCCAAAAGACTGAAGAAAAAAAAAAAAACCAAAACAACAACAAAGAAAAAGAAACCAACAACAACCAAAAAAGCTAGAACAAACAACAGAATGAATCAAAACACAGTAAAATCAATAGTAATAATTATGTTTCCCTGGGGTCTCCGCTGTAAGTGTCCTTTGTGTAGATGTTTTTGGATGAGAATTACCTTTAAATAGGTGGACCCAAGTTGACAATCATTCACTTTGGAAGGCTATCTCTATTTAAGGTTTTACTTCACAGTCAAAGAATAACTATAACTCAACAACTTTTTGACCTCCCTAATTTTTACTTTGTTGGCTACCATTTAACTCTTATTGATATCTTTCATGCAGATGCATTACATGTTGTCATCAAATGATCTTCCAGCTCAGGAATATCAATTAATTTTTATTTTGTTTTGTTCCTTTTTTTCAGAATCACAGTACCTGGAAAGTTAGAGGAAATAGCACAAACAATTTATCAGACCCTGGCTTGAAAATCAGACTCATGTTTGTGGTCAAAAGTGCAGCCATGAATTGATCAAGTTACGTCTTCAGATAGTCCAAGCTGCTGTCAAAACCTTGGTCATCCGAATTTTTCTCAAGACTGTACCACATGATTACAACACTATAAAGTCAATTCTGGACCCCTGCCTTCAATTAATCTCAGCTGATTACATTTTTCTGCTGTTTCAGGTTAACAGCTCTGGTTCTCCTCTGCTTTTTACTCTCCCTACTATCCCCAAACGTGGTAATTATGGACTGCCTCTTAATTAGTGACATCTAGAGAAGATTATGATATAATTCAGTTGGTAAATGAGGATATTGAGACTCAGGAAGTATAAGACACCTACCCAATGATGGACAATGATAGAGCTGAGTTTATAATTCTCAGTTCTGAATTGAGTTGTGGGGGTCTGGAGATTTTTACATCTGAATTTCTTCCTTTGGAAAACATCAGTCTTTAGCAATCTTCAGTCAAGTTTTATATTAACATGGCAAAATACCTTAAAGTTACTAGTCATTTTTAGTAAATGTCTTTATGTTCTCAGTGTTATTAATAACAGGCTTGTGCTGTAATAAATAGAACTAATTAAGAAAATAGCCCTGATTCTATCATTGTGCATCTTACTTTATAGAATGTGTCACATAGTTAGAGACACATGTAATGCAGGTTAAGTAAAGCCCTTTGGGATAAAGAAAATACTGTTCTACATCTGAATGAAATTGTCAAAGTGTAGCTGTGCCCTTACTTTCATTTCTTGTACATTCTTTGTAACTTATGACCTAAGGAGAAAGGGTGCTGGGAACAGAAGTGAAAAAATAAAAATAATTTTAAAAAGTTGTATAAAATAAGGGAGACAAATAATAAAATGAAAACTCAAGGGAAAAAGAGATGGAGTCCCTCTCAAGTTCTTCTGTGGAATGGCAACTCCCACATACAACAGCAATGAAGAATTGGCAGGGCTGCTCTTAGTCTGTTCCTGTGGTACCTTCTTTACTGATTCAATTTCACAATATCAATATGGTAAATAATATAAAATACATTTCCATGCTTCAAGTTTTTAAGTGTAAATTCTCTTAATCACTACAATAACCGAGTGAGGTATTATTTTTCCTAACTTATAGAATACACAATGAAAATCAGAGACGGTAAAGAACTTCTTTAAGGTTTTAAATGAGAAAGTGAAAGAGTAAGAACTTGTACATGGAATCTTATGAAGTCAAACCAATATCTGTACAGCATGGATTTTTCTCTGCTCTGCAACCCTATAAACCAAATCAATAACAGGGGAGTTGGAGAGAGAAGTATTTATAGCCATATAAGAGTTTATACCAGGCTTCCCTGGTGGCGCAGTGGTTGAGAGTCCACCTGCTGATGCAGGGGACACTGGTTCGTGCCCTGATCCGGGAGGATCCCACATGCCACGGAGCGGCTGGGCCCGTGAGCCACGGCCGCTGAGCCTGCACATCCAGAGCCTGTGCTCCGCAACGGGAGAGGCCACAACAGTGAGAGGCCCGCGTACCTCAAAAAAAAAAAAAAAAAAGAGTTTATACCAATCACAACAATCCAGCCTCAAGGCAATGTCTTAGTCAAAGGAAAACAGTTTGGAAATAAAAGAATTTCCAACAATTTAAAATCTTTACTTCCATTTTTCTAGTGTAATGAAGAGGACTTCAAAACCATAGTGATACTTCTTTCAAATTTCTTTTTTGTTTCTGATGAATTTTTTCATATTGCTGTTGCATCAGAACTCCCAAAGTCTCTGCAAAATTTACCCTCAACCTTAACCCACACACACATTCTCCTCTTCCCTTTCTGTCTTTCCTTCCTATTCTGAATTTCCGAGCTCTGAAGAGTTTTGCATAAATTATCTTATTTAGTCCTAACTATATTATAGCAAGATAAGTACTAGTCTCAGAGACAGTGACTTGCCCAAAGCCTTAGATGTAAAAAATGTAGCTGTATCTAATTTCAAAACCATAGTCTCTCCAGTATACCACACTTCCAGTTTTATATACCAAGAAATCCTAGAAACTACTAAAGAAAATCTGAATTTTTGATTTTCAGATGTTTTCCCTTCTCAATAATTGACTTCAATCTCATACATGTATGGGCTAATGTCCTTTAGCCCAAACTTAAGGAAAAAGAATTAGAATAACAGAAGTTGCTGGTTGACATCATGAACATCACCGGAGCTTACACTGATACTTTACATGAACTGAGCTTGATAGCATCCACAGAACAGACAGAAATCTCTACATTTTATATGTAAGAGTGACTGTGAGATTTCTGAGGTTTAATGTTAAGGTCACTAATTAAACAGGCCGCTGAAACTCCTTCAGAATCTTGCTTATGAAAAAAATGGCTTATGAACTAGCAGGAAAAAAAGAATTAGCATTTATTTTCCTACCATTTCTTAACCTTTCGAAACTCTGACTTATTTTCTAGAAGGTATTTTGCTAAAAAGGCAATTATTTCCCAATGTAAATATCTGTTGACTGAACCCCAGTTGTTCCTGTCATCACAGTTGTCTTGGTCTAAGTTAAACATAATGGTTTAGGGACTTAGATGATTCTTAGCACTCTAAAGATTGCACATAATGGAGCCCAAGTGATGCTGCATTATTGGCAATCATCCTGGAACTAATAACAGCAGTTATTGGGCCTATAATCTCCTAGGAATTAACAGACGAACTCTTTTGATCAATTTGCAGGACATCATCATTACCATTAAAAGGCAGTTAAGATGATAATGTGCCACTGTAACTCGTACAGTGGGCAGTAAATGGTTATAAGTGAAAGTGCTGAGACGGCAGTCCTGACTCAACTCGGCCTATAGAGTTAAATGTTCTCCCTTTTGGGCTGATGCTTGGAAAAAATTTAAAGTGACAGAAAACAGGCACTCAAGAGATATGGGTTTTGGGCTGGTTTGTTTGTTTCATAGGGATGACTCCCTTTCTAGTGGCCTTGCAGAAAGTCAGTCCTTTACCATTCAAATGACACGATTTCCTGTGGGCCTGCTTGTTCAATAATCTATAATAATAACCAAGGATTTCAGAACAAAGGAATGAGACTATAAACACAAAGAGAGTAGAAAAAGCAGGAGTCTTAAGGGAGGAAGAGCTATAAAAACTGCCCACAATAAGGTGAAACAAGGGATGTGCAAGGTGCAAAGTAGAGAAAGTGATAGAGAAATGTAATTCAAATCAATAAACATTTGTTGAGTCCCTACTGTGTTGCAGGCATTATGCTATGCACTTGGCCTTTATGATCCCTTCCTACTTGGAGTTTACACTTATCTAAGAACATAAACACATGATAAATATTTTTTAAACTCAATAAAATGAAAAGGACAGGATGCCATGGGAACAAACAACAAGGAATTCTAACCAAATCAAAAAGAAGTCAGTACCGGGAATTCCCTGGTGGTCCAGTGGTTAGGACTCCATGCTCCACTGCAGGGGGCACAGCTTTATCCCTGGTGGGGGAACTAAGATCCCACAAGCTGTGTAACGTGGCCAGAAACAACAATAACAAAATCAGTACCAAGCAGCACAATAACAGGTGGAGAAATTAAATGAACCACTAAGAATTGAAGAAAAACCTATAAAGCCTTAGAAATTACCGAAATAACTGGAAATTGAACAACCTACAGTAGAAGTAAATAAAACTTTACCATTATAGTAATAATGATAGCTACCATTTACTTAGGTCCTACATTATGTCATGCTAAATGCTTTAGATGAACTATTTTATTTTAATCTATATGACAACTTGATTGGGTGGGTATTAATATTTCATATTTATAGATAGGTAAACTGAAATTTAGGTAACTCGCCCAAGGTGACATAACTAGCAAATATCAAAACCAGGAGTTGAATTTAAATCAGACTAACTACATAGTTCATTCTCTTAACCAATATGCTATATTTCAATGCCCAGAGTTAAATGGAGAATAACACCCAAGACTCAATAGCCAGTTTAATTAATAGAATCAAGAAAGATATAAGGGACTGGAGTGAAGACTAGAGAACAGAGGAAAAACAATATTTGGGCCTATATGATCTTCTTATTACCAATCTGCTACTGAGGTAGGATTGGTGTTCAACTTTAGCTGACTTTATATAGGTTACAAAGAGATCATGGTAAATAAATATAACTGATTAATTTAGCATATCTATAAAATGCAATATATTAATTCCTCAACATTTTCTTTTTTGATTTCTATTTGTTTCAATGATATCTGCTCCCAAACACATTTGAAATACTTTATTCAATGATGGTAATAACAGCAAAATTATATATCATCAGAAAAAAAAAACAAGAATCAGAAAACAGTAGTGGTAGGGAAACGTCAAAACTTCTGACTGAAGAGGGCTACAAAAAATGAGAGAATATGATTTCTTTCTGAACTTTGCAGAAATAAAGGCAAAGAAAAATACAAGATATGATACATAGTCTCACTGTCACAAAAACAATCCATTTGATGAAAAGAAATAAGGTTTTTCTGCAATCTACACATTAACAGGAATTTGCCACTAGGATCTTCATACAAGACAAATTGAGCAACATAAAGAATCCATTAATAATTTCCTCCATAATTATCTTATCAGGTTATTTTCAAATAATTTCTTTCTTTTTAAAGACTATGGGAGGGGACTTCCCTGGTTGTCCAGTGGTTAAGACTCTGCACTCCCAATGCAGGGGGCCCATGTTTGATCCCTGGTCAGGGAACTAGATCCTGCATGCCACAACTAAAAGATCCTGCATGCAGCAACTGAAGATCCCACATGCCGCAACTAAAGATCCCACATGCTGCAATGAAGATCCCACATGCCACAACTAAGACCTGGTGCAGCCAAATAAATAAATAAATATTTTTTTAAAAAAAGACTTATGGGAAACAACTTTTGAGGTGTCTAACATATAATCCACAGAGTCAAGCTGCTAGTGACTACATCTCTACTGACTTGTGCCAGATACATGATTCAAGACAATAAGACCCAAAAAAGAGAAACTGCACTGCTAAACTGACTGGGAGAGGACAGTGGATTACATGATGGCACAACTTAGAATCAAAGTTTACCTATAGCTTATGCTGCTGTTCCCAGGGTCTGGTTCTCCATCTTTTTCTTGAGTTCCATGACATATTCCAGGGACCTTCTAAAATATTTCCACTTTTGTTAAGTTAGCTTGAGTTGTTTCTTTAATTTGTAAACCAAGTACTTAATACAATTGCAGATTTAAGAATCACAGGTACTATTTATAGAATACCTGAATCTGTATTGTTAGGGAACCACTGACAGAAATTGCCCGCCTTGGCCAGGCATGATAATAACCACTTGCATGAGTTGTCTCACAAAAGGAGGTCACATAAGGAGCACAGTGCTGCTTGCTGCTGCCGATAACCAGAAGAATTTGGCAGGGCCAAAAGCAGGGAGAAGATGCCAGTCTGTAATATGTCCTGCCAACCTCCCAGAAACCCTCGTGCTAGAACTGACCTTGTCTGAGAGATGCACACACCACCGGGAAGGACCCTGAGTCAGACCAAAAATGGGCACAAGCAAGATGATGGGCCAGAGACATCCTGGAAAATAACCCCATTACCATAAAACCTGAGACTGCGAGCCACATGGCAGAGCAGTTCTCCTGGGTTCCCTAACCCCTCAGCACCCCTTCCCAGTAAAGTCTTTTGCTTTGTCAGTACCTCAGGCAATTCATTTCCAAGTGTTAGACAAGAGCCCACTCTGGGGCCCTGGAAAGGGTCCCCCTTCCAGTAACAATATTGTTCCTGCTCACCAGCTAGTTTTAGTTTACCAGTTAGCTTACACTAATTCTAAGACAGTCATGACCAGCCCTACTTATATGGCAGAGGAAAAAGCAAATGTTTTACAGATACTGTCTAATCAGGAATTGGCATAAAAAGAGGTATACTAATCAAGGTTTTAATGTACTCTTTCTGCCTTCTCCTTGTAATTTCTAACAAATATCACACAGCGCTAATATTAATGTAGAAGTTATACACAAACTGATGGGAAAGATATGAACATATATAATAATATAATTTATTGAACACCAACTGTGTACCAACTTCTTTGCTAGATACTTTTCATAAACTTTGTTTTTTCTTAAAAGCATACCCTTACAGTTTGTTAGCGTTTGACAGCCCTTTGTCCTTTAAATTGTGTATCCTTTTAGATAAAGGAATCAAATAGACATTGAAATATCAGTTTTTGGTGGGGAGCATGGTGATCACATAGTACAGCTTGTACCCAGGAACAATATGGTCTTTCTACACCTTTTCTGCAGATCCATGTTACTCAACAGGTCACAGTAATTGATCAGCAGCAGTTTTGTCCCTGATAACTCCCACCCCCATCTCTCACTGCAGGAGTATAGACTGTGGGGTTCCTTTTGATCTGGTAAACAGATGAAAATCTGCATGAAGAGCATGTAAATCAAACCAAGAAAAAGTTAGAAGCAGCTGATTTTGCAGATTAAGTGTTCTTTTTCCAATCAAGTGAGAAAACTCACCTACTCCTGCTTCTCTGTGAATGGAGTAAGATGTGGGGAAAAACCAGAAGGGTTGCCCTGGTACCACTGCCTCCTAAACAATGGAGGCACTTCCTGTCTGTGGCACTCCTCAGTACCTAACAGTATTATTATCTCTACTTGAGAAATATGCATCAGAAAATTTAAATACTTTGCCCAAATAGGTTGAATTCAAATATATATTTGAGTCCAAATCCCATAATGGAATTTTGGACATTCCACTCCAAGGACATTCCAGAGCAAAAAATAGGGTCCAAACACAGGAATGATGAGTTCAGACAGAAAAAAGACAAAACCAAAACAAGAACATATGCACATATAATTAAAATTGGGAGAGGAAGCACAATAGGTGAATGTTCTGTCTTGGCAAGCAAGAAGAATCAGGCTCTAGCCGTGCCTTAGCAACATCATCTGTGTGATGTGACCTGCCTAGAGCAAAACACTGAAACCCTTGGGAACTCAATTCCTTCATATTTAAAATATTTGAAAATGTCACGAAACAGTTAAAGAAATTAATAATTCCTAGTTTGCCTTTTCCTTTGCTTTGGTTGTCTCTCTCTTTTAAATATCTTTTCAAAAGTATGGTATAGTAGAATATAACTAAGATAAATTATAGTCAGACAATCAAGCGTTTTGCTCCTTTGATCCCATCAACTCTTTATGTAATCTGCAAAAAATCACTTTGTCAGTCACTGCCTTCCCAAACTTCAATTCCTTGTTTCAACTTGCAGACTTGGGTCTAGGAGTCCTTTAAGCCAATCATGATTCAGGCAGCTATTACTTAAGTATCCTCAGAAATGGAGGCCTTTCCATCCTAAGCTTGGTTTCTACTATGACTGAGACTGCTAGGCTCAAAGGCTTTGCTAACAGTGAAATTCTACTGAACTTATTAGCTCCAAGTTCTAAATCCCTGCCTAGTTCCTAACCTGTCCTGCCCTTATCCCGCAAGACAGACTGAAGTACATGCCTATACTCCTAGGCATGATGCTCCTATGGACTGACCAACTATAACACAATAATAGCACCCACATGCCTGTAAAGATTAATGGATAACTGCATCTCCTGATGGCACATCCTTTCTCCAACATTGACTTCCTTGTATATTGTCTCTAGCCTGAAGCAATTCCTTCTTCACTGTTTTTCTGCTGGTATTTCCTATACCAAGGTTGTATCATTTCTTCTAATTCAAGTCACTCCTTGACCTTACTTTTTGCTCCTTCCCCACTGGCCTACAAACATCATCCCAGCACACCCCACAGTAGAACGCATCTACTTCATGGTAACTTTATGTTTTGAGCCTTGAGTTCTTCACCTATTTAATAAGAAAAGTGGGCAAAATAATGAGAAATATCTCTTTAACTCTGAAATTTACAACTTTGCATTATATACCTAATAAATGTCTCCAAACGTTCCTCTCAAGTTTATGTTTCTTCTTGAAGTCATATACTTTCTACTTATTATTACAAACTGTTAGTGGTTAGGGACTTTTTTCCTCATCTTTGTACCTGGTGTTCTGCTCCCCTTTCTCTAACATCAGTCTTTCTCCCAGTGGCTAGAGTAATGCCTTGCACCTAAGAAATACTCAAAGTTTATCCAAGGATTTTCCTTAGCCAGGGAAATTATATAACGATGCTTCAAAGAGAAGGTCAGGAGGCTACTGAAACAATACAGGGCCAGGCTAGTAGTGATAAAGGTGATGAAAAATAGTCAGATTCTAGATATTTTTAAAAGCAAAGTCCAACAGTATTTGCGAAGAGATTGAATACAAGATATGAGAGAAGAGAGTGTGAATGGCATTAGAATGTTCAACAAATATTTCTTTTCTCCATTATTTAGAGCACATTTTCTCTGTGATCAGGTGTTTTTTTAATTCTGACCAATGAATGGAAGTCCCTTCTGGGCTGAGCATTTAACTGTTTGTGGCCCTCAGAGCAGCTTATTTTCTCTGTCAGCACAAAGATCGACAGTGTCTGAGATGGTGACCCCTTCACTAAATGAGAAAAGTCTCCCAGCTGACTCATGATGAACATGTAGCATGAGACAGAGAGAGAGAAAAAAAAAGACAGGGGGAGTGAGAGAAAGGAGACAGAGGAGAGAGAGAGAACTCTTTGTTGTTTAAAAGCCCCGAAATTTGGAGTGTGATTCTTACATCAAAATAGCTTAGTTATCCTTATTGATAAACAATTTCCCTAGAAGTACAGTACCGCTCTAATAAAACCTAAAATGCATGGCACTGGTTTTGACTAGGTGGTAAAGAGGAAAGAGTGATATTATATGGAAGAGTAGAAAGATGGTACTTTATGTTATACAAAAGTATGGCATTTGGTTAAAATGTTAACTGTAGTAACTTGAAATGCAGATAATGTACCCAATGAACTTGTTACTTTACACGAAAAACAGATTATCAGTAGTATGTGGTGGCTGCTATTGGTGGCATTTGACAGGGTATTATAAGAATAATTAGGAAAAAATGACCAGTTTGCAAGCAGGAATGAAAAAGATTAAGACAGGTCCAAAACTGGGGGATTTGTAGCACTGGAAAAAAGCAACTGTAAAAGAAAATAATAATTTAAAAATTTATAAAATATGTGGGATGACAAAGGCCAATCAAATCTCAGCCTGTGGTAAGGATGAGATATTTTTTATACCTCTCAATGAATTGACAGGTTGAATGAATTAATGTAGTATTGAAGAAATCCTAGCAGTTCTACAAATTGCCCCCTGGAAAAGATGTTAACAAATGACATTCTCCCACCAAAAGTCTCTTAGGCTCAAGATAACTACAATTGAGTTGAAAAAGAAAAGTAAACAGATATGACAAAGAGAACCATAAGTTTGGCTACTGGTGCATGTTTCTTACTGGAATCAAGGAGATAAAAAACCAAATATATTTCTGCATCTGATATTCTGAGAAAAAAACAAAATCAGGAAAAAATCCCCCATCAGTTTGGACTAAAAGAGACTACAATTGCTTAAAAGCTAAAATGACCCATTGAGCCTTAAACTTCTAGGAAGTTTGCAGGAAGCAGGCAAAGAGACCTGCTCAGCCACCAACTACAGCATATTCTCCATAGCTCTTTCAAAGGTAGCCAAGGAGGATAACAGAGAAATAGGAAACCCCAAGAGCCTGGAGCCAAGAGTCATAAAGAATATGAAATTTGAGAGCTCCAGGAAGTAGATTAAGCACTTAATTAAGCAACATTCTTCATTCCTAGGACATTAGGTCTTAAAATTTTTGATCAGTGGGATTTTATACATTCAGCAGAGAAGTGAAATCGCTGTGCACCTCCCAATCTTTCTCTTTATGAATGGAAATATTTATTGTGATTCCTCAATTGTATATTAGTTTTTGATGGTATAAAACTTTTCTTTCTAGTTCATAGGACCTAGAATCTAGAGAAGCCACATTCAAACCTCCTTTAGAGATAAGCATGTATCAACTAATGATCTCAACTTTGAGCTTGAAGGAGCGAGTGGTGCTTTTTTCTTATCTTTCTTGGAGAGGAAGTAATTTATTTCATGTGCAAGGAGGAAGATGAATCAAATAGTTGGTAGCAAGTAGAGTGTATTAGTCATCAGTTACAATTTTCTACATCCACTAATTTCTTACCACTTCCAGACTGCTAGTATAATTCCCCTCCTAGTTATTTTAGCAGTACGTAAGGAGAGGGAGAGAAGAATGGTGAGTTTTCACTAATGAATTGTGAGTAGAAGTAACGCATGCCACTATTCTACTGGCAATAATTCAAGCTTATTGTCAAGAATTTAATAAGCAGTGTAAGACCTTCTAGAGCTCTCCTTTTTTCTCTGGCATGGAGATCAACAATTTTCAAAAAAGTGGCTACTCCGTCAGTCCCTGGGTCCCTGAATGATTACAACACAGAGTTCCCACTTACCCACAGTGGAAAGGTGGTGTGAGCGAAAGATTAACCTTTGTTATTTGAGCCACTAAGATTGAGCATTGTTTATTACCACAGCATTGACATACCTATTCTGATACAGGAAGCAACATTTCCATATTATTTGTTGCAGTAAACTATTTGTTTTGTTGTAAGTATGTCAAATTATATTATTTTTGTTACTGCTGGTAGATAGTTCAATTGGTTAAATCAGTGTAAATGAAAATTTTTCATTTCTTAAGAGACTCCATTTTTTAAAATTTTTACTAAAATCTGTATTTCCTAAACTTCTTCTTGAGCATTTCTTTCTTAAAAAAACAAAATGGGGCTTCCCTGGTGGCGCAGTGGTTGAGCGTCCGCCTGCAGATGTAGGGGACACGGGTTCGTGCCCCGGTCCGGGAAGATCCCACATGCCGCGGAGCGGCTGGGCCCGTGAGCCATGGCCGCTGAGCCTGCGCATCCGCAGACTGTGCTCCGCAACGGGAAAGGCCACAACAGTGAGAGGCCAGCGTACCGCAAAAAAAAAACAAAAAAACAAACAAACAAAATGAAATGATTACATGACAAAATAACTCAGCACCACTAATCCACGTTAACCAGACAGGTATCTGCTTGCTCTATTATAAAAGAAAATTTCTTTTGAGTAACTCAACAATGTTAGAGTAATTCCCTTTGGAATAGTCATAAGCTTAGACTGACATGCACTATTTTTTACTTCCAAAACACTATACATATTATAAATATGTTTTACAATGTTATTCATACTATACATATGCTTTAAGATTTAAAACATAATGGGAAACTCTAGTGAAATCAAAGATACATCAACATAACCGCAGACTCCAGGTATTCCCTGGACTTAGGATCATGCATTTATTTCAATAAATACCATTACTAAGAAGGATACAGATGAAACTACAAAGACTAAAACCCTTTGGGGCAGCCAAAATTATTTGAGTCTCTTAAGAACAATGTCGCCTAACACTTTTTACTCTAATCCTATTGAAAAGTGACAGCTTCTTCTCATTCCCTAGGGCCTATTTCAAATTCTCTGTTTGGAGATCTAACTGCTAAAGCCTAAATCATCCTTGATCCAGAATCAATCAGCTTTTCGGCTTAATCCAGTTTCAGGCAAAAAGGTAGATAATGAATTTAAATGGGATTGATTTTTTCCTGTCAGATCATAATGTCCACTCTTCAGTGAGCCAATTAGGTGGTTTATATGAAGGTTTAGGTAAAAGCAAAGTTATTTTAATTATTTAGATTTCTTAACTGGCCATTATTAACTGGTCAGAATTAAAAAGATTTAGTTTAGTCAGCTAAAATCTCCTTTGACGTGGTCAGAAATCATCCAGTGCCATCACATTGTTCATTAAGATATTCCAAACAAAGCAGTTAAACATTATTCTCCTTCTAAATATTTGGTTTCATGGACCTACTGCCTCTGCTTTATAAGTAAGGAATCTTTTTTGTATGTTTCACTGAAGCTGTTCTATCATTTTTTTCTTACAAAAGACCACTATTTCCTAGATAAGATATGAAAAAGTATCCTCTACAATCCTCTATCACCTAGCCCTCACTCCAAAGGATACGTTAAATTCATCCAACTACTTGAAAAAGGACAATGATAATGAATTAAGCCTTCTAGTCAGACAGGCCTTGAAAAGTTCATCAATTTCTCAGTCTCTTTCTTCTATCTATTAAATGGGTATAAAAGCATGTACCACAAATGTGGCCATATGACTTTTAATGAGGCGATGCATATAACATACTAGGCAAATAGCATAGCATAGCATAGGGTTCAGCAAATGACAAATTCTATTAGCTCATGATAGGATAAAAAATAATACAGGAAGGTTTAGGGGTGATGAATTTGTATCATCATAATAAGTAACTCTTTGAAGTTTGGGTTGATAATAAGTTTTTTGAGAACAAGGACCATCGTTCATAACAAATTTGGGGTGCTTTAATACCATGTCTTGCACAAAGTAGGTATTTAATAAATGTTTGACAAGCGACTGAATGTTCACAAATATGGAAATGAAATTTATGTCCATCTTGCATTTTTCTTACCAATTTTTGTGTGGGTGTGGCATTTTTACCTTGAATCTATGGATTTCATAAAGGTTTCGTGTGGGTACAGATAGGAAGGTGCACATGTGAGAGAAGGGATTGATTGCTTACTTTGGAGCTCTGTTTTTATTTGTTGGTATGTAGTGGTGGACAGCACAAAATACTCTTCTCATATTTAGAAGTTAGTCATACCACAACCCAAACTTTGGGGTTTCTAAATTTATTTTCAATTGGCAAAAAGAATATTTTCATTTTTCAAAAGAACTTAAAATGCTCAACAGTTGCAAAACAACTCTTGGAACATTTTAATGAGTCAAACGTAAACATATGTAAATAAATTAAACCCACACAAATTAACTTTCCATACAAGTGCTTATAATTAAGAGAAAAGAGAAATTTTGGTTTTGCTTAGCTTTATTTAGCCAAGAGAACAAATTATGTCCAAGATTATCCTGAATCTATTATGTGGAAATGTAGAAATATCACTCATTTCCCTGGGCTTCCAATGGGAGTGAAGCTCCCAAGCTAAGGACAAATCCAACATGCAGAAGTTCCAATCCATGTTTTAGGTCTTCTTCCCCCAATTCAGTGCAGCAGCTAATGAGAGAATAGCCTAATCAAGAAGGCTAACCGTAAGAGGTAAAATCAGAAAGCTTATGTATAATCCCAACGCTCTCTCCTCCTAGTTGCTACTGTATATTCCTAACATTTGTAGGTATCCTAGCTCTAGGCAAATCCATCCTCAAGGCAGCCAACATCTGTCTGTTCTTTATTTCTATCTTAATACACACATCAATTTTTTAAAAATCTGAATCTCTAATACTATCATCCTACCTTCAGATTTCTTCTCAACATTCACTTTGCTTTGTCCATCCTCACTTTGTCACTTCCTAAGAAACTCCTTCCTAAACTAAATCTAAACTCAGATTACATAAAAAAAATTCCCCATAAATGGCAGCTCTTCACAGTAGTTAATGTTTTTCACACAATCGTTAACAAAATGACTAGGGAGAAACAAATCTAAGGTTCCTTCTTAATACAGAGTTCTGGGTCATTGCAACAGTTTCAAAGCACAAATGATGGCATCAACACCAAGAAGAGACAATCCTTCTATTTGCTAGACAATCCCTGTGGCTTCCTCTCTCTCTTAGGTAGCCTAGAGGCACTCTTGCTCTGCAGGGTTCTCATAATCCTGGTGTTAGTAGGCAAACTAACCTAGACAATTGTGTGAGTTCCCAAAGTTCAAAGCTCAACTTTCATTGACCAAAAAGTTCTTTTTATTACAGTGTGGCTCAGATGCTCTCTGCTCCCTCTCCCAGCTTCTCTAAAGAAGTGGAAATCAGGGTAGGTATAGGGTCCCTCTCCTGCAGCACCTTCCACTGGGTATCTAGCTACACTCCAGCCAAGCATACCTCTTTATGGGATGAGAGCTTAGGAGTCCTGATGACTCTTTGCTTATGGCTTCCTCAATAAACCATACTTAACACTTTTGTGGTGTCTGTCCCTATCTTCTGGTTTTACAAATACTTTTCCCATAAAGATCACCGAGAGTAACATCCCATCCAATGCAAAAGCTGTCTACAGCATCTTCAACAGATTTCTCATATCTTCAATGACTTTCTATTGTCTATTCATTCATTGTCATTCATTACAAACAAATTATTAAGTACCCACAAGTGCTTAGTAAGGCCCTGGACTAGTATACATCAATTAATAATATAAACATAGTCCCATAGCATTCAAAATCCTCTGTGGTCTGAGAACAATCTACGTTTTTCAGTTTCATCTCTCACTAGTGAAAACAGACTAACATATACAAGCATCTATTATAATCCAGGTACCATATATTAAAATTTCATAGTACTTAAAATCATCCCAATAATGTTACCGTTCTTGTGGGCTGATTCTCAGTATCTGCTTTGTTTTTTCCAACCCCAATTGCCAAAAAACAAAACAAAACAGAACCCTAATGTTTTAAAGGTCATTTTCCTTATGTGTTATCACTTACCTAATAAGTGGCAAAACAGAATTCAGACACAGGTTGGCCTTCCTCCAGTGCCATGAGCTTCCTACTATACCATGTAGTGATGTAGTGCCTATGCCTGACACAGTAGGTATTTGATAAATATTTTTGAATAAGTGGATGAATAAACAAATAAAATAAAAAAGACAACATCATTTTTCCCATTTTAAAACTGCTTTTGCTCTGAGACTTTTGGAAAATTCTACATTACTCTCTGTACAAAAGAAATTATAGTAAACATATGTTCTCCAACTATTTCTGAGACATACATTTAAAGATCATTTTTCTCTAGTTTTTCAGTGATCTCAGAAATTGTTCTCAAATTCTGAGAACAGAATTTCCCTGCATTCCCATCTTCTGCCTTTAATAAATGGATTGCCAACTACCACAAAACATTAGCTTTAAAGCAAATAAAAATGCTACTTGACTCATAGGTTGGCTGATCTGCAGAAGTGTGAAGGCAATGTGAGGCCACTGATGAATTTTATTTACTGACTTAAGGAAAAAAAAATCATCACTTAATTTATAAGGCCTGACCTAGATGAAACGCCCAAGAGCCAGGCTCTTACTTGAAAATGCACATCAGTGTCTTCAGATTCAATTAGGGTGATTTTCCAAGACATAACCACTGCTCCCAGCAAAGTGTCCAGCCACTGGAAACACAATCAATCATGCCAGACATCATAAGCTTAATGCAAGCCCCCTGAGTGCATCATAGAGAGACAAGGGGAAAACAATGAGGAAAAAAGAAAAAAAGGTAAAGCTTTGCTAAGTAAACACAATTCACACACAGAATTTCAAATTGCTCTTCTCCCACTCAGTGGAAGAAGATGTCTCACTGATGGTAAACAGTGGAGACCGATACCTGAGCAAATCTCCTCGAGAGATATCCTTTGACAAGGTAAGAGGCTAAACAAAGAAAAAAAATCCAAGACATACCTTCTCATATTGGCATATAAATAATATAGTCAATACCTTAACCTTTCCCCCTCACAGCTGTAAAGCTCCTTGAAGGGCATTATGTTACAAGTAAACAAATTAAGTGAATAATTTGTAGTTACAGGACTCTACGGGAACAGGGCTGGAACTCAACTGAAGTCTCTGGCTAAACGTTTAGAACTTTGATCTCTCTATCATGCAAGGTCCTAAGATATACAAAATACTGTAATAGCTTGGGATGAGTACAATGAGAGAAGTGTAAATTTCCTGCTGTCAATGAGCCTATACCTAAAATGATGGACCCTGAGATATGGAAGGCACTGACAGATAATATACCCCAGACCTTTGATATCTTGTTGATGAAGAAACTAAGGTCACATAAATTACAAGATTTATTTAAAGTTACACAGTTAGTCTCTGTCTAAAAGTCTGGTCTAAAATTCAGTTGTTCTAACCCTTCACTCATTTTTTTCCCCATTTGACAATGATAAGTCATATGCCTGGGCTAGAGTAGAGTGATCCTCGCTCAAGGCAGATCTGAGGTGTGGATCTATCTGCTGAATGTTGTTAAGGGGTACTGCTCAACCCATATACACTTTGATTTACAGGAAGGCTGAAGAGCCTCCTGGATAGAATCATGCAGTCATATCCTCATCTGGACTTTGATATCACAGTGATGTCTAACAGAAAGGATGTGCATCCAAAGAAGCTAAATTGCCAGAGGAGACTAAAGAATGCCTCCTCCTTCCAATCACAAATCAATATCCTATGTGAAGAAGGTATCAGGCACAATGAGCCAAGGTGAGTAAAAGGCTTAAAGATAGAGAACGAAGAAAGAAAAAAGAGAGTGAAGCACTTCAGGAGTGAGCAGTGGCTCAGATTCACTTTGCAGAATGTGTTTCATGCCCTAGGGATCCCCCAAATTACTTGAGAAAACATGGAACTCTGAAACGGGGACTAGATTCCTATTATCACACAAACAGTAGCCAATAAGATTCAAATAATATTGCTAACGTGACCTTGTTACAACCCCCAAACTAGTAATCCTTGGGTAGCTTCAGTTTACTTTTCAAAAAAATCTAAAATAAGACCAGGACATACTTAATAAAAGAGTAAGCAATGGCCCAAGAGACTTGGCGTCATGGAATTACAGAGTGGTTTCACTGTGAGCTGAGCTGATCAGGGCTACAAATAGCAGAAAGACCAGAAAGACCAGTTCATAGACTAAATGGTAAAATTAAAGAGCAAGGCCTAATAATGGAACTCCATAAGCTTCAGTATCTTTTTTGGATTCTTGGTCATATCAGTGAATTCTGACTTTTAACTCAGACTAGAAAAACATCCTAAATCTTCTAAGATTTCATATATAGGCCTTTTTCTTAAAGCATTATATCACATAATTTTTAAAGAAAATTTAAATATCAAGACATCTTCTGAGATGATTAGAGAATTCCTGGGGAATAAAAACTAGGTCTGGCAATTGCATGAGATATATGTATTAAATACTATTCGGTGAGTTATTTATTTCTAGTCTACCTCTACAACAAGATTTATAAGTTTAGAGATAACTCTACATACAGTGGTAGGAAATAATTTTATAGCTGAAGAAAATATTGGAGATAATCTAACTCATTTGTTTTCAATCTGGAGTGGGTACCAAAATCATACACAAAACTCTAGAAGTATCTATATGCCACCAAGTCCATGGTACTTGATTTATAAAAGCCCCAATGATGATTTTGACATGCTTCTCTGGTTGAGTAGCCTTTATTGAATCTGTCCTCCTCCCAACATACTACCCAGAGCAAATGAATAACCAGACATATAGCTTGAAATATCTTAAATGTATGCCAATTTTATTTTTGTACAGCTCTAATTATTTGAGGATTCTTATATATGCTAATTAATGTTCTATTTTCATGTATTTTCTAGCTATTTATCTTGGATTAAGAGCAATACAGAAAAGTCGATCCCCTCCACTTCAAGTCATTCCAACTTTTAAAATTTACACATGAGCAAACTATAATTTGCAAAAGTAATCAGACTAAAGTCAGAACTGTAATTAAGACTCAGGTCTTCAAACCTTAATCCACTGCTTCATCCACTATGTAGGCTGAATTCTAAATTTTCTCTCACCACTAAAATGCTATTCCTTAATGCTGTAGTTCTCAACCCTGTCAGACTCAATGCCCCTTTATATAAGAAATTTTTACTCTCCTAAAATGAAATTCATGGATAACACAGTCTATCTACACACATAACTTTTAAAAAAGCAATGTAATTATGATATAAATTAATATATTTTAAAATATTATGTATTTCAATATAAATGTTTGGGCATAACTATACTATATTAGTAGAATCACTGGGAAGCTACAGATGCACAGTGACTCAGTATATTGTAATATCATGAGCAGCACTGCGAAGAGTGACATACTTTTTTAAAATGATTACTAACTCCAGGCAAAGAACAAAATAAAATACAACTTTCCCAAATTTTCACAATAGTAGAATTCCTGAAAATCACTTATCTTTAAACTATGCAAAATTATTTTGCATTTATATATAAAATGGGTTTGTTTCTCAGATCAAAAATTATAAACAGGTGTTTCGTGTACATTACTATCATGTGGAACATTCTGAAGTTGTGAGGGAAGAAATACAATTTATCATCTAGGTTTCTTGAGCACTAAAGGTATCTGGCATCCCAAGAGCCACCCACTAAATGCCAGCAGTGCCACCTCTAATAATTAGAACAATGAATGTTGTCCCAACAAATTTTCAAGGGAAAGGAACTACCCTCATAGAAAACCACAGTATAAGTGATTATTATAAGAAGTACAAAAGATCTCCCAATACTGATTCTACATAAACTTATATCAATACTCAAAGAGAATTTAAATATCAGCAAATATCTATTTTTTCATGTAAAGGAAAATTTAATGGACATTTGCAGGCAAAAGACACAAAGCAGGTTGGTGAAACTCAAGCCTCCTGACTTAAGCCTCAATCCTCATCCTCAATAGTAATTTGTTGAAATAAGATTGGTGGTATGTGCCAAGTATTTGGGGGTTTTTGTTAAAGAAGATTTAGACTATTGAAGTTTGACATATTTCCCATTTTTATTAGTGAATTATTGTTTTATATAAAACTTGTTAATAAAGTTGGAATTTCACATTACTAATATCACTGTATATCCTGATTTGCCTTCCACACTAGCAAAAAGATTACTAGTAATGCCAACTTTACCCCTCCAAATGTCCCCATTTTCATAATAAATTAGTTTGATTACCTCACTCCCAAATATTATGTTTGCTCTAAAACTTGTTGAATAGCTTTACTAACCAACTAAAACTTCTGATAACAAATCATTTTGATGAGTGTGAACTGTCTCCCATTCAATTTGCTTTGTAACATCAATATCCTTCCTTAAAATCTAGTCATGTTCTGCAAACTATGAGTTACAAAAAAACAAAGTGATTGATGACCCTGATGTTAGAGAATGCCTTCATTTGAGCTAACTGATCTGCAGACTTTACATTAGAAAACATTAGGACAACTGGCCAGGATTACTCATTCTGCCTCTGGTCCAGAGGCTCAATATTTCTTCAGGGCTACTGAAAAGAAGGGTCTATTGGCCATATTCTAACTGCAAAAATGTATTTATGATTAGATGCAGAGGGTTCTGGTAAAGGAACTCTGTGCATGAAATGTAAGCAGATGAACACCTATGAAAAGTAGGAAAGGAGAACTGGGAGGATCATCCTTCATGGTGCATTATGTGTGATCATTTTATCGTGGAGGTCAGGAGAAATTGTCCTCTGTGAAATTAAATTATGATTTGTTGTATTACTGTTTCCGAGTTCAGCTTTCAAAATGCATCAGTTTTCTGGGTCCCATGTTTACTAAATTTGAGGAGGCAAAAACTGTTCCCAATCCACCATACCTCCTTCTCTTTATTTGATACAAATAACTTTAGCAGCCTATATACACATGGTGTGTGTATTAGTATTCACTTGCTGTTACATCAAATCACCACATATTTATCAGTTTAAGCAATATAAATATGTTATCTTACAGTTCTATAGGTCAGAAGACCTATACAGATTTCACTGGACTAAAATCAGTGTCAGTAGGGCTATACTTATTTCTGGAGCCTCTCGCAGATAATCCATTTTCCTGCTTTTTCCAAATTCGATGTGAAACACATTCCTTGGTTCATGGCCCTCCTCCTCTCTTCAAAGCAAGCCTGCAGTGGATTAAATCCTTTCCATATTGTATTGATATCTCTCAGACCATTCTTCTGTAGTCACATCTCCCTCTGACCAGTTAGGAAAGATTCTCTGCTTTCAAGGTTTCATGTGATCAGATTGGGCCCACCCAGATAATGCAAGATAATTTTCCCATCTCAAGGTCCGAAACCTTAGTTACAGCTGCACAATGGCTTTTGAAACAGAGGTTAACATACTCACAGGTTCTGGGGATTAGAATGTGGACATCTTTATGGGGCCATTGTTCTGGCTATCACAGAATTAAACCAAGTCAAATAGTCTAGATAGAAGTCCTGCCTTCAATGGTATGGGAAAAATTGCATCTCCTGTTCATTTTATAAAATAATATTAAATGTTGCCATAACTTCATTGGGCTAATCCCCAGAACTGCTGCACCCGAGCTATCGGCTAGTAGGTATATTTTCCTGGGTGCAGAATTACTTAATCAATAAGAATATTAAACTGGGATATGAAATGAAAACTGAAATATATGCCCTTCTCAAAAAAAATGTTTTAAAAAAATTCCCTCAAACATTTGATAACATGTTTTACAGAATTATAGAATATTAGAGATGGGTATTTAACCACAGAAATTATATAACACAAACTCATTTTAAACATGTAAAAAGAAAGACCAAGGGAGATGATATAACTTACTCGACAAAAGTTACAAAATGGAGTAATTCATAACAGAGTAGGAATTAGAACCAAGGTAACCTAAGTCTTAGAAAGGGTTCCTAAATTCCTACATACTTTTTTTCGATTGGGCAAATCAATTTATCAGTACTAAACTAATTATATAAGGTAATGTTTCAAATCTGAATATTTCCTTTAGATCCCTAAATTAAGTCATTAACCTGGGACAGAGAAGTGCTGTGTGTGTGTGTGTGTGTGTGTGTGTGTGTGTGTGTGTGTGTCTGTATGTATGTATGTGTGTGTCTTCAGTGTTCAGTATTATTTTTGCATTAAATAAAATCCAAGTCAGAGCCACAATGAAATACACCCATCTGTCTCCTATTGATTTGTGACTCATCCTAGATCATATTAGGATTTTATTGCTCAATAAACAACACTAAAATTGAAGTTTATTGGAACTGTGATGGTTGGACATTTCCAATCTGTGTGTGGAAGACCCAAGCCAATACCAAACTAATATGTTAGATGAAACAATTAAAAAGAAATTAATTCTGGTAAATGATCATTGATTCTGATGGGAGCCAAGAGTTTAGACATACAGATAAATTTATCTCCTTTCTGTCTTATTAGTAATCCATTCTAACTTTCTATCTCATGGTAATTCAAGTTTATATCTTACTTTTCACTAATATATGACTAAAATGCATATATTTAAGTCAAACATGATCAGATTCCATAAATAACTGAAACAAACACATAGAGAACTCTCTAAAGATTAATTCCATCCCAACTGCTAGATGATTTTACATTGAAATCTTAAAGTGTCATTATGTCATTCGTCCAAAAGTCAATGTGTGATAGTTAATATGACCCTACAAGCTATTTTATTTCTAAAAACAAGAGATAGTTTGCCAGGAACAAAAAAATGGGGTGGGGGTGGGAAGCATAAGATAAAATACATTAAGAGTGGTTCCAATAAGAGGACTGAAAAAGCAAGAAGCAGGTCTGAGAAAAAAAAACCATCTGGAAAAAGAAAGAAGACTATTTAAATCTGTGTGGATTTAGTTAAATCAGTACAGTAGAGATGAATAAAAATTAAACAAGATGCACAGAAAAAGAAAATCCAGATTTAAAAGTCTAAAAGAAAAAATAGGAATAAGATCCTAAAAACAACTATAAAGTTCCAAGAACAGAAACACCATGATTACTCAAAACAGAATTCATTTTGTTTGCAATTAATAATTGTTAGATTGCATTCTAATTCTGGTAATATTGTAAAGAAAAAAAACCCTTTATTGTGCTTAGTCTCAGCCCTCCAGCATGATTATAAATACTCTCTTGTGCCCAAGAATAAGAAATAATGGCCAAGACTAATGAAGCTATAGATTTCTTTTTGCACATTATTCCTTTTTAAAAATATGTATCAACTCTATTGGGACTCTTTTTTTAAATTTAATTTTATTTATTTACTTTTATACAGAAGGTTCTTATTAGTTACCTATTTTATACATATTGGTGTATATGTGTCAATCCCAATCTCCCAATTCATCCCACCACCACCACCGCCCAACCCCGCTTTCCCCCCTTGGTGTCCATACGTTTGTTCTCTACATCTGTGTCTCTATTTCTTCCTTGCAGACTGGTTCATCTGTACCATTTTTCTAGATTCCACATATATGCATTAATATATGGTATTTTTCTCTTCCTGACTTACTTCACTCTGTATGACAGTCTCTAGGTCCATCCAGGTCTCTACAAATGACCCCATTTCATTGCTTTTTAATGGCTAAGTAATATTGCCTTGTATATATGTACCACATCTTCTTTATCCATTTGTCTGTCCATGGGCATTTAGGTTGCTTCCATGATCTGGCTATTGTAAATAGTGCTGCAATGAACACTGGGGTGCATGTGTCCTTTTGAATTATAGTTTTCTCAGGGTATATGCCCAGTAGTGGGATTGCTGGGTCGTATGGTAGTTCTATTTTTAGTTTTTTAAGGAACCTCCATGCTGTTTTCCACAGTGGCTGTATCAATTTACATTCCCACCAACAGCGCAAGAGGGTTCCCTTTTCTCCACAACATTTCCAGCACTTGTTGTTTGTAGATTTTCTGATAATGCCCATTCTAACTCGTGTGAGGTGATACCTCATTGTAGTTTTGATTTGCATTTCTCTAAAAATTAGTGATGTTGAGCAGCTTTTCATGTGCCTCTTGGCCAGCTGTATGTCTTCTTTGGAGAAATGTCTATTTAGGTCTTCTGTCCATTTTTTGATGGGGTTCTTTGCTTTTTTAATATTGAGCGGCATGAGCTATTTATATATTTTGCAGATTAATCCTTTCTCCATTGATTCGTTTGCAAATCTTTTCTCCCATTCTGAGGGTTGTCTTTTCATCTTGTTTATAGTTTGCTGTGCAAAAGCTTTTAAGTTTCATTAGGTTCCACTTGTTTATTTTTTTGTTTTTATTTCCATTTCTCTAGGAGGTGGGTCAAAAAAGATCTTGCTGTGATTTATGTCAAAGAGTGTTCTTCTTATGTTTTCCTCTAAGAGTTTTATAGTGTCCATTTTTATATTTAGGTCTTTAATCCATTTTGAGTTTATTTTTGTGTATGGTGTTAGGGAGTGTTCTAATTTCATTCTTTTACATGTAGCTGTCCAGTTTTCCCAGCACCACTTATTGAAGAGGCTGTCTTTTCTCCATTGTATATCCTTGCCTCCTTTGTCATAGATTAGTTGACCATAGTGCGTGGGTTTATCTCTGGGCTTTCTATCTTGTTCCACTGATCTATATTTCTGTTTTTGTGCCAATACCATATTGTCTTGATTACTGTAGCTTTGTAGTATAGTCTGAAGTCAGGGAGTCTGATTCCTCCAGCTCTGTTTTTTTCCCCTCAAGATTGCTTTGGCTACTCAGGGTCTTCTGTGTCTCCATACATATTTTAAGATTTTTTGTTCTAGTTCTGTAAAAAATGCCATTAGTAATTTGATAGGGATTGCACTGAATCTGTAGATTGCTTTGGGCACTACAGTCATTTTCACAATACTGATTCTTCCAATCCAGGAGCATGGTATATCTCTCCATCTCTTTGTGTCATCTTTGATTTCTTTCATCAATGTCTTATAGTTTTCTGAGTATAGGTTTTTACCTCCTTAGGTAGGTTTATTCCTAGGTATTTTATTCTTTTTGTTGGAATGGTGAATGAGATTGTTTCCTTAATTTCTCTTTCTGATCTTTTGTTGTTAGTGTATCAGTATGCAAGAGATTTCTGTACATTAATTTTTTATCCTGCTCCTTTACCATATTCATTGATTAGCTCTAGTAGTTTTCTGGTGGTATCTTTAGGGTTATCTATGCCTAGTATCATGTCATCTGCAAACAGTGACAGTTCTACTTCTTCTTTTCCAATTTGAATTCCTTTTATTTCTTTTTCTTCTCTGATTGCCAAGGCTAGGACTTCCAAAACCATGTTGAATAACAGTGGCAAAGTGGACATCCTTGTCTTGTTCCTGTCTTAGAGGAAATGCTTTCAGTTTCTCACCTTTGAGAATGATGTTTGCTGTGGGTCTGTCATATACAGCCTTTATTATGTTGAAGTTGTTTCCCTCTATGCCCACTTTCTGGAGAGTTTTTATCATAAATGGGTGTTGAATTTTGTCAGAAGCTTTTTCTGTATCTATTGAGATGATCATATGGTTTTTATTCTTTGTTAATATGGTGTATCACATTGATTGATTTGCATATATTGAAGAAGCCTTGCATTACTGGGATAAACTCCACTTGATCATGGTGTATGATCCTTTTAATGTGTTGTTGAATTCTGTTTGCTAATATTTTGTTTAGGATTTTTGCATCTATATTCATCAGTGATATTGGTCTGTAATTTTTTTTCTAGTATCTTTGTCTGGTTTTCATATCAGGGTGATGGTGGCCTCATAGAAGGAGTTTGGGAGTGTTCCTTCCTCTGCAAGTTTTTGGAAGAGTTTGAGAAGGATGGGTGTTAGGTCTTCTCTAAATGTTTGATAGAATTCACCTGTGAAGCCATCTGGTCCTGGACTTTTGTTTGTTGAAAGATTTTTAATCACAGTTTCAATTTCATTACTTGTGATTGGTCTGTTCATATTTTCTATTTCTTCCTGGTTCAGTCTTGGAAGGTTATACCTGTCTAAAAATGTGTCCATTTCTTCCAGGTTGTCCATTTTATTGACAAAGAGTTGCTTTTAGTAGCCTCCTATGATGTTTTGTATTTCTGCGGTGTCCACTGTAACTTCTCCTTCTTCATTTCTAATTTCACTGATTTGAGTTCTCTCCCTCTTTTTCTTGATGAGTCTGGAATCAATTTTACCTTCTCAAAGAATCAGCCTTTAGTTTTATTGATCTTTGCTACTATTTTCTTTGTTTCTATTTCACTTATTTATGCTCTGATCTTTATGACTTCTTTCCTTTTACTAACATTGGGTTTTGTTTGTTCTTCTTTCTCTAGTTCCTTTAGGTGTAAGGTTAGATTGTTTATTTGAGATTTTTCTTGTTTCTTGAGGTACGATTGTATTGCTATAAACTTCCCTCTTAGAACTGCTTTTGCTGTATCCCATAGGTTTTGGATCGTCGTGTTTTCATTGCCATTTGTCTCTAGGTATTTTCTGATTTCCTCTTTGATTTCCTCAGTGATCTCTTGTTTATTTAGTAACGTATCATTTAGCAGCGATATGTTTGTGATTTTTACATTTTTTTCCCTATAGTTTATTTCTAATCTCATAGTGTTGTGGTCAGAAAAAGATGCTGGATATGATTTCAATTTTCTTAAATTTACCAAGGCTTGATTTGTGACCCAAGATGTATGCCCTTAACAAGAAAATGTAATCTGATCTTTTTGGGTGGCATGTCCTATAAATATGAATTGAATCTATCTGTTCTACTGTGTCATTTAAAGCTTGTGTTTCCTTATTACTTTTCTGTCTGGATGATCTGTCATTTGGTGTAAGTGAGGTGTTAAATTCCCCAACTATTATTATGTTACTGTTGATTTCCTCTTTTATAGCTGTTAGCATTTACCTTATGTATTGAGGTGCTCCTATGTTGGGTGCATCGATATTTACAATTGTTATATCTTCTTCTTGGTTTGATCCCTTGATCATTATGTAGTGTCCATCCTTGTCTCTTGTAACATTGTTTAAAGTCTATTTTATCTGATATGAGTATTGCTACTCCAGCTTTCTTTTGATTTTCATTTGCATGAAATATCTTTTTCCATCCTCTCACTTTCAGTCTGTATGTGTCCCTAGGTCTGAAGTCAGTTTATAGACAGCATATACATGGCTGTTTTTTTGTATCCATTCAGTGACCCTGTTATCTTTTGGTTGGAGCATTTAATCCATTCACATTTAAGGTAATTATTGATATGTATGTTCCTATTACCATTTTGCTAATTGTTTTTGGTTTGTTTTTGTAGGTCCTTTCCTTGTCTTGTGTTTCCCACTCAGAGAAGTTCCTTTAGCATTTGTTGTAGAGCTGGTTTGGTGGTGCTGAATTCTCTTAGCTTCTGCTTGTCTGTAAAGCTTTTGATTTCTCTGTCAAATCTGAATGAGATCCTTGCTGGGTAGAGTAACCTTGGTTGTAGGTTCTTCCCTTTCATCACTTTAAATATATCATGCCACTCCCTTCTGGCTTGTAGAGTTTCTGCTGAGAAATCCACTGTTAACCTTATGGGAGTTCCCTTGTATGTTATCTGTTGTTTTTCCCTTGTCACTTTTAATAATTTTTCTTTGTCTTTAATTTTTGTCAATTTGATTACTATGTGTTTCAGCATGTTTCTCCTTGGGTTTATACTGCCTGGAACTCTCTACGCTTCCTGGACTTGGGTGGCTACTTCCTTTCCCATGTTAGGGAAGTTTTTGACCATAATCTCTTCAAATATTTTCTTGGTCCTTTCTCTCTTCTCCTTCTGGGACCCCTATAATGTTAATGTTGGTGTGTCTAATGTTGTCCCTGAGGTCTCTTAGGCTGTCTTCATTTCTTTTCATTCTTTTTTTTTTTCAATCCACAAGCATTTATTTACAATTCTGAAAACTTCCACATAATTAAAAATGGGACAGGGCTTCCCTGGTGGTGCAGTGGTTGAGAGTCCGCCTGCCGATGCAGGGGACACGGTTCGTGCCCCGGTCCGGGAAGATCCCACATGCCACAGAGCGGCTAGGCCCGTGAGCCATGGCCACTTTGCCTGCGCGTCTGGAGCCTGTGCTCCACAATGGGAGAGGCCACAACAGTGAGAGGCCCGCATATCGCAAAAAAAAAAAAAAAGCGACAATAGTAGTAAATTACTATTTGGATAAAGAAAAGATACAAGTTAGCACAACATAGTTTACAAACTTACAATTAGGCACATTCAATTTGGTGCTAAATCATAAAATATTCTTTTGCAATTATGAAAAATATCCAATAGGCAGATAATGGCCAAAAAGTACAAATGATACAAATATCTATAGACATGACAATGTACAAATTGTGACATAAATCTATCAGAAACTAGAAAATCTATGTTGGTCTTATAATTCCAGCTTGCTAAAAGATACAGGCTTTGGGTGGGAACAGAAAAAATGCCAGACCTGGCCATAACAGGGTTTCCAGAAAGTATGGGCACTAGCAAAGAGTAGGCCTCTGGATGGGAGTGGGTCCAACATGAGATAAAACAATGCCTTAATGGGTATGTAGTACGCTGGGATGGAAAATATAGGAACAAGGGATATTTGGAGAATCATACAGCTAAGTATTTGACACTAACAAAATCTACCAGTATTTGATAGGGCCTCAGGTACCATGCAAGGGTTTGAGGGATTCCAGTATTTAATTAAATCAAAATGTGACAATGGGAAGAATTAAGGACAGCCTCAGGGGTAGATGAACTGGGTATGTTACACCAAGACATGTCTCAGTTGACCTGTTGGGTTCAAAACGCAGGAAGTGGATATATGGGACAAGACAATACCCTAACTATAAGAATAAAGGTTTAGGGGCTTCCCTGGTGGTGCAGTGGTTGAGAGTCCTCCTGCCGATGCAGGGGACACGGGTTCATGCCCCGGTCCGGGAAGATCCCACATGCCATGGAGCGGCTCGGCCCGTGAGCCATGGCCGCTGAGCCTGCGCATCCAGAGCCTGTGCTCCGCTACGGGAGAGGCCACAACAGTGAGAGGCCCGCGTACCACAAAAAAAAAGAATAAAGGTTTAGGTCAGGATAGGGCTTGATGTTCCTAAGTGTTGAAATAGAGCTCTTTAGTTTCTTCCTCCTACATGTAAGATTCTTTCATAGGTTAAGATGATGCTGAGCCTGCAACCTAAAGTTAAATGGCTGGAACTAGGGAGAGAAAATAAGTTGCATAGGCTCGGAAGCAGGAAAACCCTAACTTAAGGGTTTGCCTAAATAGAATTGAATGTTGGAACTGAGTATTTTAATATATAAACATTTTACTGATACCAAAATTTGTCTTACCACACTTCCCCCAATCTCACACCACCCACCCTAACCTGCAGCAGCTATGGGTCCCTTGATTTCCATGGAAATATAGAGAAAAGAGACACTGATCTGGCTTGCAGGTATTTGGTAAGTTGTTAGCCTCACATCACATACTAGTATCATGTAAGTAGGCCATCTGAAATATGAAGCTTAGGGGAAAAACCTTGAAGAAAACTTAAAAGCTTAAGCCACATCTCTATACTACAACACCTTTCACAATCTCTTCTCAGATAAGCATCATCCCCATCAGTGAAAAAACTCGTATCTCATAATAGGAAAAACAGGCCTAAAAATTAAATGTGTGTCTTTGGAGGTCCCATCTATGGAATATCTTCCTGGTACTAGAAAAGTCCTCAGAAAGATCAATCTTTGCACCCCCGAAAGCTTACCACCAAGGAAAATGACTAGATCCATAGATTTCCTCCCTCAAACCAGCTTACCTCACATATAAATCATTAGCAACTCAGCCCTTACTCACATTATCACAGTCACAAGAGTGGTTAGGGAGCAAAGCACTAACCAGGGGAACTAAAACAGAGGCAATCCAGGCCAAGTTGGGCTGATGGCAGATATCTGCTCCTTACTCTTGGGTGCATAATGCTACTCACCACAATGCCTTTTTCACAGACCCTTTTTAAAGTTTCTCCACAAAATCCAACAGGTCAAGTTAGTTCATGATGCTTCAAGATAAACAATCGTCAACAGAAAAACATGCAATATGTCTTACAATGTTGGAGTCCTTAAAAATATGACAAGGAAATAACCATGTAGATAAAACCAGAGCAAAAATCTGTATTCTACAAACATACCAGTGAATGCTATTAATAAGGTAATATGACATAAAACAAAATGAAAAATATATGTAAGACTGTTCTCTTTAGTGTACAGAATTCATGGCAGTTGCTGCACTATCTAGCTACTTAAATATATCTATAACTATCTGTTCTGGTAATACAAAATGAGGCCAAAGTGTGTCAACTTGTTTCCCACAATAACCAAAAAATCTACATGAATCTCTTTTCTCCTGTGCCCTTTCACCTTATCTGCTCCCAATTCTCCATGAATGTCCTCTTCTTTCTCTAATTATTCTCTTCTTCATTTTGCTTGGTCTTGCACACAAGCATGCAAGACAGAGAATCCTAGAGGTCCAAGATTCTAGAGTGGCTGCTTGCAAGGGCGAGGAGATTACAGTAACTGCCACACTGTATATACTTCTGTGCAAAGAAAAAGGGACAGTATTCAGAATGTCTCTCACATATAAAAGAGCTGGATGGCAGGATACCTGTGTGGCCCAAGGAACTAGAGGTAGCAAAGTATGGGCAAAAGAATTGCAACCAAAGGCTGGAAGAGGAAAGGTTTGCAACCAACTCTGTCTCCTAGCTCTCTGGTATTTGCTTCCAATGGGCAGAGTCTATTTTGTGAAGCATCAAGCACTGAAAAGAAGACTCCTGCTGCTGGAAGTTGACAGAAAGTAACATCCATGAGGGTAAGAATGCAAGATCAAGGCTTGTCCTGCAGATGAGGTAGCCAGTCCTGTTTAAACCGTGGGTACAGTGGACACCAATAAGTCTGTCATTATCTTTATTTTCTTTCAAAAACCCATTAACAGCACATTGGAATTTAAAAATAGTGTCATCACCTGGCATCTGATGCCCAATTGTACAAATTCTTAAATAAGGAATAGTTTCTGGTAAGTCCTCTGGCTTATAATTGGGGCAAGTATATGTTAAGTCAATAATCAGCCCAAGTTCTTCATTCTGTTCTTGGATTTTGTTTAAAAAGATACAAGGGGGAAAACATTCTTCTGGAGCAAGATTCTTTCCAAAACTCTTTTTTAAAGGAACTTTGAAAGCAATGAAACGAGTCCCAGGCATCCGCTGTCCAACTGGGAGATAGTCTTTCCACCTTTCCAGGATGTGCTTTCCACCCTTCCTCTTAGCCGACGAACATCCAGAAAATCCGTGACCCTGACCACAGCGCTCGCGGGCATGATGCCACTGGCTCATGTGACCCCCAAGATGCCGCCCACCCAATGCCAAGAGTGCCAAAGTCACCAACCCAGCGCCCCTGGTGCCAGAACAAGGCCCCGAACCACAGGCGCCTAGGCACAAGCCCACGCAGCTCGCGGACCTCCTTCTACTGCCTCTTTTCATTCTTTATTCTGTTCCACAGCCGTGAATTCCACCATTCTGTCTTCCAGGTCACTTATCCATTCTTCTGACTCAGTTATTCTGCTATTGGTTCCTTCTAGTGTAGTTTTCATTTCAGTTATTGTATTATTCATCTCTGTTTGCTTGTTCTTTAATTCTTCTAGGTGTTTGTTCTTTAATTCTTCTAGGTCTTTGTTAAACATTTCTTTCATCTTCTCAATCTTTGCCTCCATTCTTTTTCCAAGGTCCTGGATCATCTTCACTATCATTATTCTGAATTCTTTTTCTCGAAGGTTGCCTACCTCCACTTTATTTAGTTGTTTTTCTGGAGTTTTATCTTGTTCCTTCATCTGGTACATAGTCCTCTGCCTTTTCATTTTGTTATCTTTCTGTGAATGTGGTTTTCGTTCCACAGGCTGCAGGACTGTAGTTCTTCTTGCTTCTGCTGTCTGTCCTCTGGTGGATGAGGCTATCTAAGAGGCTTGTGCCAGCTTCCTGATGGAAGGGACTGGTGGTGGGTAGAGCTGGGTGTTGCTTTTGTGGGCAGAGCTCAGTAAAACTTTAATCCACTTGTCAACTGATGGATGGACCTGAGTTCCCTCCCTGTTGGTTGTCTGGCCTGAGGCAACCCAGCACTGGAGACTATGGGCTCTTTGGTGGGGCTAATGGCAGACTCCAAGAGGGCTCACGCCAAGGAGTACTTCCCAGAACTTCTGCTCAGTGTCCTTGTCCCCATGGTGAGCAACAGCCACCCCCCACCTCTGCAGGAGACCCTCCAACACTAGCAGGTAGGTCTGGTTCAGTCTCCTATGGGGTCACTGCTCCTTCCCCCTTGGTGCTGATGTGCACACTACTTTGTGTGTGCCCTCTCAAGAGTGCAGTCTCTGTTTCCTCCAGTCCTGTTGAAGTCCTGCAATCAAATCCCGCTAGCCTTCAAAGTCTGATTCTCTAGGAATTCCTCCTCCCGTTGCCGGACCCCCAGGTTGGGAAGCCTGACATGGGTCTCAGAACCTTCACTCCAGAGGGTGGACTTCCGTGGTATAACTGTTCTCCAGTTTGTGAGTCACCCACCCAGCGGTTACAGGATTTGATTTTATTGTGATTGCACCCCTCCTACCATCTCATTGCGGCTTCTCCTTTGTCTTTGGATGTGCAGTATCTTTTCTGGTGAGTTCCAGCGTCTTCCTGTTGGTGACAGTTCAGCAGTTAGTTGTGATTCTCGTGCTCTTACAAGAGGATGTGAGTGCATGTCCTTCTACTCCACCATCTTGAAATAATCCCAACTCTGCTGGTACTTAATGAACCAAATATCTTTAAGACTTTTGCTAATTTGAATTAAAGTAATGTACTATGCCTTACTGTACCTTCTGCTACAACTAATAAATAAACATCCATTGGTATTGTAAATCATTTAGTCAGCAGCCTAATTTCTGCATTCATTTCTAATTTTAAATCTACTTTTACTATTTCTCAACACATTATTAATAGAGTAAGTCTGTCTTCAAAATTCCATTTGATATGTCCTTTCTATAATCAACCTTTTCATAGACCTCACTGGACAGTAAAGACGGAATCACTTTAATAAAAACATATTCTGATTTCACAAGTTCTCGCCTCTACTTGCCCACACAAAACCTCCATTTTTCCTTATAGTACTCCCTCTTACTACTGATAATGTAAATTCAAACTAGTGTACAAGCTATAGCTACCACATAGTGTCCTTCAAGTTCTTCAATGTTCTTTTACCCCTTTATCAGTCCTTTCAACCTTAGTTCCTTGAAGATGCTAAATTTAACCTATTTATAGAAAAGGTAATATCTTCTGATAATGGTTTTTATTTCTGTAATTGCTTACTTCTTTCTTCTTTATTTTCTTAGCATTTCCAGCTTCCTTTTCATCTTTTTTCTATGAGTTTACTGCCTCTCCTCTTTATCACTGCCTCTCTTCACTAAGTCTTTTTAAATGACTTCAGGTTCCAGTTCTGGTCATAATAAAGTACTTTCTACCCTTACAATGCCCTTGAATACAACTAAAACTCAGGAGACAGTTCATGGAATATCTATGTTAAGATTCTGAAAGGTAAATTGTAGCAAGTGGACTAGTAAAGGAAACCAGAACTCAAAGTGTCACTGAACCAGAAGTTAGTTTTTTCTTTCTCAAATATCTCCCAGCCTGAACTCAAAGGCAACACAAAAGCTGGAAATGCATACCAGGTAAAGACAGAAAGAATCTCAAGTGAAGCCCTATATTTCTTGTCAAAAGACAGAAAGGAAAAAAAAAAAGGATACTAAGAGTGGAAAAAGGAGAGGGGGAAAAAACCCTGGATTTTTTGTTTCTTCCTTTCTCTCATAGCCCAACAACCAGGAAATCTCATGGCAATGCTAACAGTAATGGCAGCGGTTTCTGGACAAGCACAAACCACCACAAAGAGTAGAAATCCTTCTCTTAGACCAGTAGAATTGTGATCTCAAGAGCATCTGAAAAATCCCATTGCTTATTCCCATTTACATCTCCTCATGGCCTCAGATGCAGATACAGCTTCAAGAAGTGTATGACAAAGCAGGTAAACTAAAGTCCTGACTTTCTAGACAGAAGACCAAGAAAAGGAGTACCTAGTGGCCAAAAGATGTAGGGGATATTAGGTGGAGAAAAACCTCAAGAAAGTGACTCTGTAAAATTATAGATGAATTCTTGGGCTCAGCCTTGAGTTATACCTGGGTGGAACTGACCCTAATGAGCACAACAAAGTTTTAAGAACATAACTACGGGATAAAATACTTCCCAGATCCAAGACTAGCCACAAGATAGCGAACAGATAGATGCAATTACCATTGAAAGATTTTGAAAAATAAACTGACATTGAACTAACAGTTTACAGAAGGTAGGTAAGGACTTGCAACCTGAACTTAGCTGGGTCAAATGCATGTTAAAATAAGAAGAAAAGCAAAGTCTATATTCTCCAGAGGATTTAAACAAGATCCAGATTCACATAACAAAATTCAAAGTGTATAGAATACAATCCAAAATTATTCAATATATATACAAAGAATCAGGAAATTTCAATGTATGTCAAAGAAAAAGACAATCAGCACATACCAACCCCGAGACAACAAAGATATTGGAATTTTCAAAGACTTTAAACTTTAAAACAGCTATTATATCCATGCTCCAATAAATAAGAATGATCAGTCTTGAAATGAATGGGAAAACAGAATGTCTCATCATAGAAATAATAAGTATAAAAAAGAACCAAATGGAAATTTTGGAACTGAAACATAAAATAACCAAAATTTTTAAAAAATCGAATGGTTGGCAGACTGGAGATAACAGGGGAAAGAGTCAGGGGTAAAAAACAAGATATGGCTGGACACTAGAGTATTAAACTGATACCAAAATTGCAGTCAACGTATATTCTCATCTTGGTAACTGAGTCTTGGATGAAAGTAAAAAGGCAGTAACTAGCAGAGAACCAAAGCCAAAATTCATCTTGAATTCTCAAATTGCAAAGCTGTATCAACAGAAAAAAGGGTAGGAGTGGAGAGAGATATTGAGTACAAAGGGTAAGCACAAGGGAATTTGGGGAGGGTGATGAAATTGTTCTGTAGCTTGATGGTGATATTTACATGGCTCCAAGCATTTGGCAAAACTCATAGAACCGTACACCAAAACAAGTTTTACTGTATGTATATTCTAAAATAAGTATTGAGGAAAAACGATACTTGGACAATTCCCAGTTTTGGTAAATTAAACAATACCTTGATAACAAATCATGGTTAACAAATAAATAATAAGGGAAATTATAAAATATTATCAACTGAATAGTAATAAAAATACAAGATATCAAAATCTGTGAGATACAGCTAAAGCAGTATTTAAAGGAGTATATATAACTTTAAATATTTGTTTTAGAAAGGAAGATCTAAAATAAATTATCTAAGAAGCTAGAAGATGAAGAGCAAAATTGAAACTTAATAAGTAAAAGAAAGGAAATAATAAAGGTCAGAGCTGAAATCAATGTAATAGAATATGGACAAACAATAGAGAAAAATCAATGACACCTAAAGCTGGTTCTTTGAAAAGATTTATAAAATTGATAACCCTCTAGTTAGATTGATCAAAATTTGCACTTAAAATGGATACATTTTACTTGTGGTAAAATATAACTCAATACTGTTTTAAAAGAAAAAAACTTTACAAGAATTAAGCAATATATTGTTTGTAAATTGCACAGAGGTTCACCCCAGAATTGCTATACTAGGAGAAATAACCTTTTTTTTTTTTTTTACATCTTTATTGGAGTATAATTGCTTTACAATGTTTTGTTAGTTCCTGCTGTACAACAAAGTGAATCAGCTATATGTATACATACATGCCCATATCCTGTCCTCTTGAGCCTCCCTCCCACTCTCCCTATGCTACCCCTCTAGGTTGTCACAAAGCACCAAGCTGATCTCCCTATGCTATGCAGCTGCTTCCCACTAGCTATCTATTTTACATTTGGTAGTGTATATATGTCCATGCCACTCTCTTTGTCCCAGCTTACCCTTCCCCCTCCCCGTGTCCTCAAGTCCGTTCTCTGTATCTTTATTCCTGCCCTGCCACTAGGTTCATCAGTACCATTTTTTTAGATTCTATGTATATGCATTAGCATATGGTATTTGTTTTTCTCTTTCTGACTTACTTCACTCTGTATGACAGACTCTAGGTCCATCCACCTCACTATAAATAACCATTTTGTTCCTTTTTATGGTTGAGTAATACTCCATTGCACATATGTGCCATATCTTCTTTATCCATTCATCTTTTTTTTTTTTTTTTTTGTGGTGCGCGGGCCCTCTCACTGCTGTGGCCTCTCCCGTTGCGGAGCACAGGCTCCGGACACGCAGGCTCAGCGGCCATGGCTCACGGGCCCAGCCACTCCGCGGCATGTGGGATATTCCCGGACCGGGGCACGAACCCGTGTCCCCTGCATTGGCAGGCGGACTCTCAACCACTGTGCCACCAGGGAAGCCCTATCCATTCATCTCTTGATGTACATTTAGGTTGATTCCAAGTCCTGGCTTTTGTAAATAGTGTTGCAATGAATATTGTGGTACATGTCTTTTTGTGAATTATGGTTTTCTCAGGGTATATGCCCAGTAGTGGGATTGCTGGGTCATACAGTAGTTCTATTTTTAGTTTTTTAAGGAACCTCCATACTGTTCTCCACAGTGGCTGTATCAATTTACATTGCCACCAACAGTGCAGGAGTGTTCCCTTTTCTCTAGAAGGAGAAATAATCTTTAATTATTTCAACAGATACCAAAATTTTTTGGATAAAATTTAAAACTATTCCTGATTTTTAAAAATACCTTAAGAAATTAATGAATATTTTCTTAACATTATTAAAAAATATACTGCAAACTAAAATTCAGCCTTAAGATGGAGTGATGATATTCCAGATATATTAACATTCATTTTGCAAAATTTTATTCATCTTTCAAGATCCATCTCAGATATAACCTCCCAAATGATTTTTTTGGTACGTCTCTTGGCATTCCCCCAAGGATTTGCTATTATTTCTAAGATAATAATATCTTCTTCTATTTTGATTTGTTCATTCTATTGTCTGTCTTCTAGATTAGAATATAAATCCCTTAAAACCTGAGGCTTTCTTTTTTCTTAATAATTTTGATTTCCAGAGTCTATAAAATAGTATCTAGCCTACATTAAGTGTTTAACACTTATCTCAGATTTTAAGACAAAAAGCATATATTATTTTACTTACTTTTATATCCTGAAAGGTAATAGCTACCTTTCCCATTTTAGAAGTGAGGATATATATCATTACAGAATTTTAATAAATTGCTCAAAGTTACTCAACAAAAAGGAAGAACTGCAACTCAGTTTTAGATACCTACACAAGTCAAATACTCTTACTTGAATAACACACTATTAGGTTCTACTGTTGCTGTAGCAAATTTCAAAAACTCAATGGCTTAAAATCACACAAATTTATCATTTTACAGTTGTGGAGGTCAGGGATTCAAAATGGACCCTGCTGTGGTAAAAATCAAGGTTTGGGCAGGGCTGCATTCCTTTCTGGAGACTGTAGCCTCCATTTTCTTGCCTTTTTCAGCTTCTAGAGGCTGCTCACATTCCTTGTTTTGTTTTCTTCTTCAGTTTCAAAGCCAGCAATTGCCTGTCAAGTCTTTCGCACAAAGCACCACTCTCTTGCCCCTCTTACACATTTAAGGACTTCTGTGATTACATTGGGACAACCCACAGAATCCAGAATAATCTCCCCACCTCAAAGTCAGATGAATAGTAGCTTTAATTCCCCTATTCTATGTAACTTAATATGTACACAGGTGTAGGGTATTAGAACATGGACTTCTTTAGGAAGATATTATTCTGCCTATCACATATACCTTCTTAACATGATCCAGTTAAACTTTATGAGTTAATGAGGAAAAATCTAAAATGTGGTAATAGTCCTGAAAATACATAATACTTTTAATATGTAATACCTCAGATTATAAACAGGTAAATAAAAAACATACCTATGGAAAATTCTTGAAAAAAATTGTATTTCCTAAACCACAATTTACATCTAAATTGATGGCTAAAAATAAACATTATTTTTTACAGGGTTATTACCAAATTAAGTGCAAAAAAGAAAACAAAGCAACAATGTTCTTTAATTTAAAATAAGCAATTGCTGAGGACAGACTACAATCTTAGCGGCTGTCAATCTATTCTCTGGAAACCCTAATAATTCACAAACTCTAGAGAGGTTAAAACTGAATGAGGATCACCTTTTCCCAATTTGCAGAGGGGAAAGTAAGTTATTTGGAGAACTAAATATTTTTTCCAATTTTAACTTTTCTCTCTTAAAAAATCTTATAAACCTTTGGGCACCACACTTCCTCTAGTAAGCACTAGCATACAACAAAACCACCGAATAATTAGAAAAGAATGTTTTTTAATAACAATAGTAAAATAATTACTACAAAGAGCAGAAGGTCTTCCTTAGTTTTATATCTTGTCTTTCTTATTTTGACATGTTTGTAAAGATTTTCTATGACATTTTGGGGAGAGAATTAAAAAGGCACTTATAATGGTTAGTTTTGTGCCTTTATACCCCTTTATATAAATAGTTACTATTCAGGCAGTTTAAAATTATATTATGTTATCAGAAATGCAAATATACATATGCAGTGGTAATTGTGCCATCTCTCTCCTTTTACATTCACACCATACCTATGTATCAGATTCCATACCATACTTATGTCAGATTTAATTTTCCCATATTCTATAACTCCCACAGATAACACTTGATCTACTCAATGATACATAATTATATACATACATGGCTGTTACACGTTGCTAATAACATAAAAATAAATCTGTATGCTTTTCTCTATACACAAGTTTCCATATATACATCTGCATATATATGCATTTCCCTAATACAAGTTTCTCCTCTAAAAGTCAAATGTAGCCATTTGTCCAGGGATGAGCTTACTAATACCAGTAAGAGGAAAAGAAATAGAAAAAATAGTTAATATTCATCTGCTTTTGCTCAAAATAAAATATTACAGCAAAAAATATGTTTCAAATCCTGGTATTGTTGAAACAGATGCTTGGCACACTTCACAATTTATATAAGGATGGTCTAGAAAGGAAGAGGAAGGAGGAAATTTCCCACCCCTTGCAGTTCCAAGGAATTTGGGGTAAGATGTAGGAGGAGGGTAACACTTAGAAACTCCAGGGAAAGTACAGAGGTGGCCAAGAATACACAGGTACTAGCAAGGTGAGAGAGTAAACCTCTACAAGTTTGCACACTGACATTTCCAACCCAGCACCCGGGCATCAGAACTAAGGCAGTATTGCAAGGTAGGTAGACAGGTAAAACTGAAACAGTCCTTCTGTCTTTCCATGGCCTATGTGTAGAGACCAAGTCTTTGCATATGTGGAAAAAAGAACGTTAAAAAAATACTCCCTAGACCCAGAGAAAAGAGGCTATCTCTTGTGGGGACTTCAAGCTCAAAGACCAATGGTGCCAGAGCCCTGAGCTTCACCTGGAGGATTACATGTTTATCCAAATAGCTAAAAACAGTCAGTTGCAATGTAGCAGGAATCAGTCTGAGGAGCAGACCTACAAAGACTATCTAAAGAGCAACAGGATGCTCAGAGGGCTTCATCTTCTCTGCTGTCAAGTTGATGTCATCAGCCTTCCTTTCCATATATATACAAGCACTTCCTGGCAATGGAGCAAATCTAAGAAGACTGAGTGTTTTTCCTGAAGCATCTAAGAAAAGTTTGGGTTATACAGAAAGTCACTGACATTGTTGATTACAGTGATATCATAAAATGAAATTGAATTTCTTTCTGTTATCCAGTGGATTACAGCTCTCATGGAAAACCAAAGCAACTGCAGATGATTTTAAAACCTATATATTTATTTCATGTGAGAATTATTACAGTGTGAATAAACTGGGAGCCCCAGTTTGTTCACTGATTGTCTTGCTTGCAAGTCTTGACTTTTATATGCTTCCACATCTGTCACAATACTACCCACAGAGTAGACATTAATGCTTGAATAGAAGAAATACATATATCCTACCAGTATCCTTGTGGAGCTTTAGTCTAACAATGGTCCTCAACAAAGGCTGATAACTTAGCTTCCTAGAAGGTACTGGAAATGTGAGGAAATGTTTTTGCTTTTCACAATGGCTAGGAAGTGCTACAACATTTAGTGAGTGGGAGCCAGGGTTGCTAAATGTCAAAAATTGAGAAGCAACATTCTGCACTTAAATAGAGCGCTGTCTCACCCAAATTGCCAGTAGAACTCCCACTGAGAAAAACTGAGAAATGGAGGCACTATAGTAAGAGATGTATGACAGACAAATTACAGAAAATACAGAGAACAAGAGAGAGACAAATAAATTACAGAAAACTCCTTTACTCACTAATGTACACTATTGCTAACTTTTGATCTATAAGCAAATGGCTCTCTTAAACTCACTTAAAAGCTCTAAGGAATGCTGCGGGGCATGGTGGGCAGTGGTGGCAGTGGTCACAGGGGAGAGAGGCAGAGATGAGCAGATGGTGGAGATGGTGAATGTGGCAGGTTAACTTCTTACCCTGTAAAAAAAAAAAACCTCTGGATAAAGATGGTAGCCTTCTGACTTTAGTGGAAACCAGGCGGAAGCTTTATAATAGGTTCATGTTTCTACATGGCAAAAGAAGGATAAAAGTCATTAAGAGTATTTAAACTCACCCAGAAATTTCCATACTTTGAGCCAAAATGTACGTAGAAAGACTGTTGAGATCTTTTTGTATTTCCTTTTTTTAAAACCATGTTTAAAACACATGAAGTAACTCTTCAAAATTTGAGACTGACATTTGCTTCAGAAGCTTCAATGTGACTGACTTCCCTCCCTCAGCTTTATATGCTCAACTACCAGCAGTATCAGGGGGTGTGAAAAATGACTCAGTTCTAAATAACATATTCTGGAGCTATGAACATTCTCTATTATGCTCATGAAGTATACACATTTTACTCTCTAATAAATATGAACCCACAGGAAAATAAAAAAGGAGTTTAATCTTACTTTCTCAACCAGCCTTGCCAATCAATTTTAGTAAATTATAAACAGAACAAACACTAAAAGAGAAACTAAAAGAGATTTTCATCCTCTGAACTAGGATAAAACAGCCATGTGCCTTTAGGTTCTTGTTTTCCTTATGGTTTCTTTAATTAGTCTTTATAATCCTGCACTGACCTTGAACTAGTTTTTTTCCTTTCTGAAAGGTGTTTGGTTGTATATGAAAAACAATTGCATCCACTACAAAAATAAATACTAACTCATGTAATGAAAACTTTAAAGAAACAGAGATGAAAGGAAATAAAAAGGTACATAAAAAGATATTGAACATATTTTGATCCCTGTTTTACATTTCCTCCTTGTTTTCTGTGGAGTTCATGCAGAATCTCAGAGAACATTAAGAAAAAGTGTTTGCATTCTCTCTGCATAGAAAAGTGGGAAATAGTAGAAGGCAAGACCAACTGGCTTGGAAGTCAGCTTAGTAACAAATGTGATTCTAACCAATTCAAATTCTGTCACTCAATTTGCTGTTTTAAAACTCATCTGAACTGAAAACTAATCTCCAGAACTGTATTAATAAAACTGACTAAAAGAAGAAGAAACAAATTCTCAGTTTGGAGGTATTTGTCTTGTTTTCGTCACTTAATATTAAAATATATACAAAAAAATCACACACACACACACACAAACACAACCCACAAAGCCAATCTGTCCTCTTCACTTAGATAATATAAGAACCTTTGATTGTTCTATGTACAAAGATTAAAAAAAAAAATCAGTGCCCAGTCTTTATATAGTGTCTACATTATATGCACCCTAAAAGCATTAAAGGCAGACTTCTTTCCAGAAAATCAAAATCAATCAAATTTATTAACTTTTGCTTCTTCACATTTTATCTTTGAGAAAAGAACATGTTAAAATAAACCTTATCACTTAATAAAGAGTGTTGACATATGAGAAATCTGATCAACAGTGTTTCCTGCTGGAAATTTAAGGCTTAGAAAATTCCAAGATATTTATGAAGCCAAAACATTTATTTATATATTATCATTAGTCTTTCTCAAATGAACTAAGAAGTAAGTTTAGGAATTAGTGACAAAAGAAATGTTATTTTTATTTTGGTGAACCTTTGTTCCAGAAAATTAGTCTGTGCATTAACTCAAAGAGGGGAAAAATTTATTCTCTCCTGAATAACAGTCCAGAGCTGAGCTAAAGATAGGAGATGGGTGAATTCTCGTTAATCCAGGAACAATTCCATTTGCCACTGTCTGCATAATTTAGGTGGACACCGCCACTTCAGTCACTTTATAGCCCATGAAAGGAGAAAAAACAGACTGTAAATCATGTTCCCTTTTAAAAGACATAATTTGGAATTTACACACATCACACCACTAATATCCCATTGGGTGGGGTTTAGTCATACGCCCACACCTAGCTATAAGGAAGGCTAGAAAGAATAGTGTTGAGCCAAGCACCCATGTGGCCAGGTAAAGTTAGATGGTCAGTTATTTAAAGGAAGAAAGCAAGTTTGGATACAGGGGAATAATAACTGCCTCTACAGAACAGTGATTGCCTCCAGAAACTTGGAGTCTAGGGTAAGAGAAAGACTTTCTTTTTATTGCATCCATTTTGTATTTTCATACTGCATCTGTGAATATTACTATATTTTCAATTTGATTCCATGTGCCCTTCATTTCATTATTTCAGTTAAAAATTTGTTCTTTAAAATAATTTAAGAGAGACTTTTAAAGAGTTAAAAAAGTAAATAAAAACATGTAATGGCTTTTCCCAAAGAGCTTTACATTCTTGACACCAGCTAAAGTGTGATCTTTAGCCCTAAAATATACAAATGTGCGTGCATGTGCTTCAAGACTATTCATGCACTTTTGAACTTTTTTAGTAAAATAGTTTAGAGCACAGTCTGGAGGCAGGCTGCCAGGTTCAAAAACTGGTGTGGCTATAGCATCCATTAGCTCTGTGACCTAAGACAAGTCACTTAACCATTTAATCAGTCTGGCTTCCTCACCTATAAAAAGGTTTAATAATATTTGCTATTATTATTTTGATAATTATCAGATAAGTGTTTGCCCAATAACTACTTAGCCCTTCCTTCCTTACTCACAACCTCAATTTTATTTTATATGGCAAAGATTGCAGTTGAAAGTATTAACCTCTTTGCTATTCTTGGATTTGAACTTAAAATATCTGACACTGTTCAGGCCAGTGACATAAAGGTAGAAATCACTAGATCGGCATGCCAATTGTTAAGTTATTGTCATCTGTCTTGAAGCTAAAATATATTTTTTAAACCCTGTAAGCATTGGAAACCACCTACCAAATATAACAGAAATGTATAGAGCTAGGATAAGTTATCTGGCTACTCTACTTTTGTTGTACTGATACTTTAAAATTCAGATTGTGGCTTGTAAAAATGAGACACTTCTCATAAGATCTGCAATTATGTCTATATAACTTGTAAAATAATCAAGGGTTCTTTCATTTAATATGTCAATACTACATATGTGATTCAGGTTTTCATTTACCCTAAAAGTTTATTGGTTACTCTTTGAAAGCAAATCATCCTTGGTTTCCAAAAGCAACAATATAACATTTTAAGTATCTACCAATAAAACTGATATTATAGGACTAGCATCATGTTTATTTTCACATTTCTTCAGGTAAATATAAAACTTGTTTTTCATATCCTCTTTCCCTAGTATATCATTACTTTTCCCAGACTGAATAAGTTCAGCTTTTCCTAAAAGGTAATTTTAGTCCAAATATAAAGGATATTATAATTTAGAAATTCAAAAGAAAGAAAAAAAAGAGACAAAGTCTTTCTAAAAAGGAGAAATGCTTAGTAAACTTAGATTTGATGAAAGATGTTTTGTTTTAAACTCTCATGTTTATTCTCTGTTCTAGAAATTAGGGATAAAGAAGAAAGAAAAATATACACAGGTTTTCCCCACTACCTGAAAGTAAAGTATTCCTATGAAATCTTTTGTAAACTGAAATGGCATAAATTGAACAAGCAATTACTATAGGGCATATCTTGCTAATAAATGAACAAAACAAATGAAGCTAAAACACAGACACAGTTCTAAGCTTCTGTGGCTTGATACTGAGATGCTGAGCGTAGTTCCCGGGGAAGGAGCTTGGCAGTGCCACTCTCACTGCTCAGCATGAGCACTGCCTCTATAACAGATAGGCTCGCTGCTAAACAAACACTAAACACTATATTCAATTTTCCCCTTTTTTCCTAAAAGTGAAAATCCTCTTCGTATTTCTTTCTGTTATCAAAAACAGGTACTAACGTAGGTCTTTCGTAAATGCGAAGTAGTGTAAAGTGATCTTCTGAAAAGCAGAGCTACCTGTAGTTCCTACCCTCATAAAGTTTATATTTTAGTGTAAGATATAGAGTTAAATACTTAATTACATGATAACTTAATTACCATTGTAGTAACTAAGTAGAGAAAGTATGTGGTATCAAGGGAGACTATTAAAAGCAGCCAGAACCTAGGAGCCAGAGAAAGGTTTGATAAGTAAATTATATTTATTTTTATTTTTTTTAACATTTTTATTGGAGTATAATTGCTTTACAATGGTGTGTTAGTTTCTGCTTTATAACTAAGTGAATCAGCTATACATAGACATATATCCTCCCTCTTGCATCTCCCTCCCACCCCTCTAGGTGGTCACAAAGTACTGAGCTGATCTCCCTGTGCTTTGCGGCTGCTTCCCACTAGCCATCTATTTTACATTTGGTAGTATGTATAAGTCCATGTCACTCTCTCACTTCATCCCAGCTTACCCTTCCCCTCCCCGTGTCGTGGACTTGAGTAAATAATATTTAAATTGAGACCTCAAGGATCAGCTGAAGAACAGGGTAGGGAGGACTGGGACAAATGTTCCAAAACAAGTCAGTAGTATGCTTGAGAGCAATGATACAGAGTAGAGCACAGTGTGACTGAGCAACCAAAGAGCTAGATTCCAGCAGCAAAGAGGCAAGTTGTGTGGAATAATTCTTATTTGGAATTTATTTTAGAATTTATACTAATTAGCACTTCACCTATTGTAATAGTAAACTTTATGTGTCAACTCGACTGGGCTAAAAGATGTCCAGATAGCTGGTAAAACACTATTTCTGGGTATGTCTGCGAGAATGTCTCTGAAAGAGATAGCACTTGAATCAGTAGACTGAGTCAATAACTTTACGAATGCAGGTGCTCATTATCCAATTAGATGAGGGCTTAAATAGAACAAAAGGCAGAGGAAAGGGGTACTCTCTTTGATTGAGCTGAGACATCCATCTTCTACTGCCCTTGGATATTGGTGTTCATGGATCTAGGGCCTCAGACTCCGACTGGTTATTATGCCTTAAGGACTCCTGTCCCTCCATATTCTCAGCCCTTTGGACTCAGACTGAATTGTACCACAGGCTTTTCTGGTTTTCCAGTTTGCAGAAGGCAGATCCTGGGACTTATTGGCCTCCATAATCACATGAGAGCCAATTCCTATAACAAATCTTCGCTTATCTATATCTATGTTCATCTTATTGGTTCTGTTTTCTGGAGAACTCTGATTAATACACCTATATTATAGATTATCATTTATCATGATTGTCATATCAGTCAGGATAAGCTAGTTTATGCTGAGTAACAAACACCCAAATCTCAGAGGCTGAAAGCTATAGATATTTACTTCTTATCCTCACTATAGATCACCACAGTTAAACTGGAGACCTTGCCCACTTTGTGATCTAGCCTGACAAAGCTGTAACTATCTGGGACATTGTAGGTTTCTGTGGGAGAGCAAAGAAAGCTCTGAAAGGACTCAAATTGACAATAAAATGCTTGACCGCAAAACAGCACAGGTCACTTCTGCTTACAATTAATTGGCCAGAACTGGACATGTAGTCCCACCCAATAGTAGGGTGCAAAGTTCAATCCTGCCATGAAGGCAAAAAAAAAATAGAAATACCTGGTAATACCTGGTAATGATGACCACACCACTGTTTTGTTTTGTTTTTTAATGGCTGTATCAATGATTTTAAGTAGAGGGTTAAAACATATATACTTACAAAAGTTTAGGGGAAAAAAGGACTGAGACTAAGTTAAAAAAAAACCAGAAATATTAACAACAGATAATTTATGGTAAAATTATACATAGTTTACATGTTATTTCATATACTTCTCTGTATCTTCTAAATTTTCTCCAATACATATTTTATTAGCTAGGATTCTTTATAAGGAATAGAAAAAAAACCTCAAATTAATAATGACTGAAACAATAAGGAAGTTGTTCAAAAACTGGAGGCAGTCATCAAGGGATGTTAGAACATTCCAAAATGTAAGGCATCTAGAGTTTATCCTAATTTGTTGTTCAGATGTACATGGCTTCCTTCCCCTAAGGTCATTTCACAGTCCAAGATGTTTGCCAGAGCTTCAGTCATTATCTATTTTGAAGGAAGCAGCAAAGAGGAAGGGGAGCAGATCCTCCCTTTAAGGATGCTCCCCATTGATTAAGCATACTACTTCTACTAAAATCACCCTTAGCTACCTTAACTGGAAGAGAGGCTCAAAAATGATATTTAGGGCTTCCTTGGTGGCGCAGTGGTTGAGCGTCCACCTGCCGATGCAGGGGACACGGGTTCTTTCCCGGTCTGGGAAGATCCCACATGCCGCAGAGCAGCTAGGCCCGTGAACCATGGCTGCTGAGCCTGAGCGTCCGGAGCCCGTGCTCTGCAACGGGAGAGGCCACAACAGTGAGAGGCCCGCGTACCGAAAAGAAAAAAAAAAAAAAAAAAAAAATGATGTTTACTCTAGATAAACATATACCACCCAATATCAGATCTCTTATCTCTATCATCAATTTCTTTTTCCAGTCCTTCTCCCACACTTCAATCTGAGATATCTTTCTCAAATGGTTATTTTTAGTGGTTCAGAAAATAGCCCAAAATCATTATCTTTGTATACATTCCTCTTATCCTCCTTGTCTTGTCTAATGATGTAACTATGTATACACTACAACTGTGATACACCAAAATCATAATCTCCTTTATTTTCAATAAAATCATTATTCTGCTTTGGCACCTCCCTTCCACTGATACTAAAAAAATATTTTAAGACTTAATAAATTAGTGTAATCCAGTTTAAATCAGTCTCTTTCAGGGAAATATTAGGATAATTTACAATCCATAGTCCAAAATGGACTTGGATGAAGAGAGAAGATATACCATCATGGAGGGGCATAGGAGTGTTTGATCCTGAAACTGTCTTCTTTTGCTGCTCCATTTCATTTAGTATTTGGGCATTGATTTCTGTCCCTCTAATATCCACTGGAGTGTCTATACCTGGTATAAATAATCAGCCTTGATCTTGGCATGGGCAATGCCAGATAATTGCTCCCAAGGCACTCAGCCACCTTCCTTGTTGCCTAGGTCTTCACCTTACATCTAGCTGGCACTGTAGATCCCCTGAAGCCAGGCAGTTATTCCAACTTAAGACATTTAATCCTATATCCTCTCTGAAAATGGCTTATAGTGTAACTCTACTTTCATACCTTCTAGAATTTTATTTTTAATTTATAAAGAGAAGCTTTGGAATGTACAAATCCCTTTCTCTTCCACCAAATCTTAGTTTACAAGGCCATGGTGTCACCAGAAACTCAAAAAAATTGGCTTTATATCTCAGAGCTAAACAATGATTTATTTATTTTGGGCATCATGTTCTTAATACATTGCATGGAGAAAGCACAAGGTGCAATTATTTAAGGGGAATTAAAGAGAAATCATTTTAATAATTTAAAAATATTGTCCCACTATATTCATCTCATGCCATAACTCCTACATATAATAAATGCATCTTATATTTTTGAGCAATTATTCTGTGCCAGACACTGCTTTTCAAGTGCTTCATAAGTAACAATCTAATTAAACTTCCCAACAGCCTTACGATTATTATCTTCCTATTTTGTAAAAGAAGAAACTGAAGCACAGATAAGTTAGCTGCCCAAGGTTGCACAGATAATGTTCAGGGCCAATCTGGCTCCAGAGCATGTAATACCACAATGCTTTTCACTAAAATATGTTCCATAAACATAAATACTATCTAAAGGCTGATGTGTTCTAAATTTAAATATCTAGCCTTAAAATTTTCCCTAAACTTCAGACTCAAATATTAAGCAGTTCCTTCATTTTCACTTGGATCTCTAATAGTCATCTCAAAAATAGCATATCCCAAACAAAATACAGTCTTCCCTTGGTATCTGCCTGTGGTTCCAGGACCCCTAAGATCCACATATGCTCAAGTCTTTTATATAAAATGGTGTAGTATTTGCATATAACCTATACATATCTTCCCAAAACTTTAGATCACCTCTCGATTACTCATACTACCTAATACAATGTAAATGCTGTATAAGTAGTTGCCAGCACATGGCAAAATCAAGTTTTGCTTTTTGGAAGTTTCTGGAATATTTTTTTCCAAATATTCTTTGATCTGAGGTTGGTTGAATCCACAGGTGTGGAACCTGCATATATATGAGGGTTGACTGAACCTGGTTTCTATGCACCACCCCCTCCTGCTCGCACCTGTTCCTCCCATCATTCTCATTCCAGTAAACAGCTTCATCATTTTTCCAACTGCTCACACCAAAACAACAGGATCACTCCTGACTTTTGTTTTTTTCTCACACTCCATGTCCAATCTACCAGGAAATCCTGTTGCCTTTATCTTCAAAATATTTATTAATACCTCCACTGCTACCACCTGAGTAACACACCACCATCACTCTCCTGGGCTGTTGAAAAACCTGGTACCTGTACTCTCTGTTTCCACTCTGCACCTATAGTCTATTCTCAACATAGCAGCCAGCACAATCATTTAAAACACATAATTCAGATCATTGATTCTCCTTCACTTAAAACCTTCTGATAGACTTCCATATCTCTGAGAATAAAAGCAAAAATCCTTAAAATTGATTGTGGCCAGGCCCCACTGCTCTCCATCTTACCTCTTTTTCTGCCATTCTCCTCCTCATTCACTCAGCATCTCATTCATCACCTCTTTCCTCATTCAGCTCTAGACCCCTGGGCTTCCTTGCTCAAATGCACTAAGCATGATTCTGTTTCTGAGTCATTGTACTTGTTCTTCCCTGGCCCTGAGAAGCTCTTTCCAGATATCTGCTATCTTCCTTATTTCTTCTGGGTATCTATCTTGGATAATGTCACTTTATCCAAGAGGCCTTCCTGACCACTCTATACGACATAGCAATCCACCCCACCCCTTCCATGCCTTGGTGGTTTCTATCGCCCTTTCTCTGCTTTGTTTTCTGTCAACCTACTCATTACCATCTATATAATATCTGTTCATTGTGGGCCTCTTTACTCTAGAATGTAAGCAGGAAATGTAACTGTCTTGAACACAGCCATAGCTAAGAGCCTAAAATTTACCTTGCACATGACAGGTATTCAAAAAAAGTTTGGTAAATAAATTAATGATGCACACAGTCATAGAGACTACTTAGAATTTCACAAATGTGTTTTATATTCCTTTGTCTTTATGTGCTCTATTCTCTATGCCAATAATACCCTTTTGCACTTCTTTCACTTAGTAAACTCCTGCTTATACTACAAAACTCACTTTCAGAATTGCTTTCTCCCAGAAATTTTGTCCATACTTAGAGAATACTCTTCCATGATACTAATCGTCTGCCACTGTCTTTGTTGATTCACTTGAGTGAGGGTCTTTTAGTAGACTACAATTTCCTTAAAGGCAGGGATCCTCTTTTATATAGTTTTTTTTTTTTTTTTTTTTTTTTTTTTTTCCGGTACGCAGGCCTCTCACTGTAGTGGCCTCTCCCGCCGCGGAGGAAGCGCAGGCTCAGCAGCCATGGCTCACGGGCCCGGCCGCTCCGCAGCATGTGGGATCCTCCTGGACCAGGGCATGAACCCATGTCCCCTGCATCGGCAGGCGGACTGTCAACCACTGCGCCACCAGGGAAGCCCTTTTATGTAGTTTTTTAACCCTTGTGATTAACATAGTTCAAGAGACTTAGTAGGTGCTCAATCCATATTTCTTGAATGAATGTATATGATTCCAAGAGTTAGGACCAGAATGTAAACCTCTCAGTACCTTTTGCTCAAAGTACAACTAAAGCATTCTGAGAATGAAAGTATCATTTATGGAAATCCACAGCCAAAGAACTCAGCTAGAGAAGCAACCGAACCACAGAACAACTTACTTTATGACTTTGAAAGTTCCCTGACCCACTCAAATTCTGGATTCATTCTATACCTTTAACAGTCTGCTCCAGGTTTAATCCTCTTTTTGTCTGCTGGTTTGGTTTGGTTGGTTTGGTTGGTTTGATTTTTCCAAACAACAATGCGTTTGTATTCCCATGAGAGTTATTTTTCAGGGATAATTGATTTGAATTCTTCCCTTTTGGCTTATGCAAAAAACTGCAGAAATCTCCAAGTTTCTAGTTTTCCTGACTGTATACCAACCTTAGTGTGTGAGGGATAACATTAGATATAACAATATCCGCAGATTTAAAATACTATGGGTTTCCCACAGTCACCCATATTACCTGCGTAGGAAGTCTTTTCAAAGACCTAGTTGTTTTCTTACTGGATAGTCAAGAACAATTCAAACCCACTGAAAACCTATGGCTGTTTGATTATATAGCATTGTTTATGGTGACATTATGGGACATAGCACAAGTGCAGCACAAACTAGGCACTCAATAAACAACTCTTTACAGCCACATTATTTTGGTAACTCTATCTATACTTAGAGTTTCCTAGTTGGCCAGAAGAAGATGATACCTCAAGAGACCTCTCTTACCATAGGAGAATTTCATAGAGAAATTCAGTCATGCCACTATTTTCTTAACCAAATTACTAATAATGTAACACGTGTGTAATATGTAAGAATGTAATATTCCAAGGAATATCAGCCATCCAAAGACCCAGATTCAAATCCTGTTCTACCAATTATTATCTATGTGATTGTTAGCATTTGCCTTTTATAATTTCTTCATCTATAAAATTTTAAAGTTGAAATAAATGACCTCTAAGACTTCCCACTATCAAAGGATCTGCAATGCAATGACAAGTAATAGCCATAACCAATTACCATGGATTATAAATTGAGAATATATTGTGCTATACTTTTTCAGATAAAGTTAATTTGGCATCTTTGTGGCTCCAATTTTTACCTCTCTTTTTTGTTAACTGGAAAAAATGACCATCTAGTAATTATTTTTCATCAAATTCTTTTGATTATGGATTTATTTGCATCAATTAATTGGAAGAATCAAGTGTTCAATGAAATATTTTATGTCTAGCAACATAATGACAAACTGTCAATTAAATATATATGAGATGTTAAGATCATATACACATATCAAACACATATTTTTAAGAATTCAAGCAATATCAAGTGATACCCAGAAACCTCAAACAAAGAAACAAAAGAGCAGAAAATCACCTTTATAAAGCTAGATCCTTTTGGAGAATAACAGTCTAAAAAAGATTAGGCCAGAATAACAAATCAAGTGCTTCTTTGGAAGAACTAGCATATTTATTTAGACAAAAAACAAATTGTAATAAACCCTCAAGCTGCCTTAGGTCACAGCATGTGGCTTATAACCTAATCTAAGAAAAGAATTTGACAGATTCTATATGTTAGTCATGATAGAAATAATTTTCATGATTTAGGTGACAAGTCCTTTAATATTTTCACTGTAGATAAAGTAGAATGGAGAGATATATTACACTGCCTATCATGCTCTCAGTCTTATTTTATTCTATAGCTTCAGTTTCTTCTCTAGTTTTCTCCCTCGTTTGATTTTGTTCCCATTGGAACTGAACAGTAAATCACCTGGTTTGCTTCCCAAAAGGCCTGGATAGGATTGAAATAAGATTCATATCAATTTCCCTGGATCTGTGACTGAGAAGGCATTGAAGTTAGGGAGCACTCTGCCTTTATGCATGATTCAACTAGATTCTATGACTTTTGTGGTGAGAGTCACACCAGATATTTCATGGAGTCATCTCTGTCACCAGCTATGTGACCTTAGGCAATATACTTAACCTCACTGAGCTTTATTTTCCTAAAGTGAGAAATGAGGATAAAAACTGTACTTTATTTTTCACAAATTTATTGAAACTTAAATGAGAACATGTCTACAAAGCACTTAATAAGCTACCTTGTATATATTCTTTCAACAAATATTTACTGAGTTCCTACTATGATCCAGGATCTAAACTACAGAAAGCTCTCAATCAATACAAACCACTGTTATGTTTATTATCAGCAACAACATTAGCCCATCAATGCCAGTAGAGAAACATTACAAATAATTATTCATATTGTGACTTCAGGAGTCCCTTTGTTGGTGAGAAAGGTGTGGTAAGTAAAAAGTTACTTTTAACCCACTTAAAAAGGCATGCCTAGAGGAACAAGCTATGATGGTGCTTTTTCTAGATCTCTTTATTAAAATTACCTGGATTAGCTCTGATTTTGAAAGTAAAAACAGAGATTTGGTGCTCCATAATTAATATTTATTCATTTGATAGATTTTTAAAAGGTATATCAGGCTATTAGAGAAACAAACAGAAGTTGTCTTAAAAGAAGATATTTTAAATCTAGTAAGGGAGACAAAACATGTGTGTAAGAATCAAAGTGTATGATAAATGACACATTGATGACACAAGGTGCTAAAGAAGAAAGCTACGTAAGTGTATACTAAAAGTAAGCCTTATAATAGCTTTAGTCTCTATGAATTCAATCTAAACTTGAAGCCTAGTACTGAACCACCTTCCCTCTCACACAATGTGACATCATAAATCAAATCAGTTCTTCCAAATGGAATTCCCAAAGAGCAAATAGAGGGCCTCAGAACTGCCATTCTTGGAAGCTGCTGGTATTCAGACATTTTATGACTTTCCTTTTTAAACTGATTGTGAAGCCTCCATTTTAGTGAATTTCTTTGGTTCTGCTCCTCTTTCTTTGTAACAAAAGGGTGGTTATTTTGAGTCAATCCCTTGACACCAAGTGAAAAGAGAACAATCTTGTAGAGGAGAATTAGACACATTTAGAAGCTAAATATGGCACTCCTGTTAAGCAGTCTTGGAAAATTTCAAGGCAAAGGGATTCATAAGGAAATTGCAGTTGGGAAGAGAATAACAAGCATCTGAAGGTCAAAGAATAGGATGAGAGGAATAGTTACAAGTGCGAGTACAGAATCAGATAATTGAGGCAAAGTGTGTGCAGTGCCTTGAGCTCTTTAGAAGAAAGTACCACAACATAGAGAAATATTATTAGCTAATGCTGAACTTTCCCAATATAATCAGCAGCTGAGGGAAAGCACAAGAAAAGATCACAATGCAGCAAAAATTCATTTAAACTTCAGGGCATACAATTGTTTAGAAAAAGCATTCAAAATACCCTAGGTAGGTGAGAAATGGGTAGTTACACAAGTCATTTGCCCCACTTGCAGGTAAACTGTGACCACAGATGAGAACACCTTAAAGCAGTTTATTTTGCCTACACCCAAAGACATGATCTCCACTAGATGTATAGGCACCACATTTGTGGAAAGGTAACTGTACGTCTCAAATCATACGTAGCTAGGAAATATAAATTAAATCATATACAAATAGATTTTAAGACATTTCCTCCAAAAAGTATTTCTAAATAATAACATTAGAATTTAAAGCTCTATGAAGTACTTCCATAAATAAATCCACGCTAGCTGTGCCAGAGTCTATGTTATTGCTAAAGATATAATGCCATGTCTTGTTCAAACTCTTGATGCTAAATCCCAGGTCACTTAATTTCCTCCCTCTAAGGTCATTCTCAATATCTTTCTCTTTCTCTGGAAGATCTCTTATATCGCATGATTTAAATTACAATATATTTTCTGAGAGTACATCTCTAGTCGAGACTCTACTTCTAAACAAAACATAACCATATATTTTCCACTGCCTATTCCACTTATGCTCCCTCATGGCTTACAGGTACCTTATGCCCAATAGAACCCAAACTGAGTTCATGAGCTTGACTCCCAAGCTTGTTTGTCCTCCAGTCTTCATCATTTTATGAATAGGTACCATTATGCACTTATCTTCTCAGCACAGTCCTCGCAGTCATCTTTGACCTCCTCTCTACAAAACCATCCTATCCCCCTGCCCTATCTAATTAATCACCAAATCCATATATTCTACTCTCTAAATGTTTTTAATGTGTCTATGACTGTAATGATAATAAGAGTAAATACTTACACAGCATTAACTCTGTGACAAGCCCTGTCCTAAGTACTTTACGTATATTAACTCATTTAATCCTATCAGTAACCCAATGAGTAAGTAAGTACTACTGTTACTATTTCTGTTTTACTAAAGAGGACAGTAAGGCAGAAAGAAAGAAGTTAAATAATTTGCCCAAGGTAGCCTAACTGGTCTGGTGGAAACCAGGATTTGAAACCAAATAATCTGGTTTCAGGTTCCAAGTGGAATATATATACTACATATGTTGACTCTCAGAAATATAATTGAAGACCCTTCCACAACAAGTATATACTTTCAATCTATCTATATTTATCGGTTCAGTAATACGACTGTATCTTTAAAAAAAAATAACCTTAGTAATTCATGTTAAATACTCCGTCTTTCTGTTTCCAACCTCATTGACCTCAATCATGTTTCATTTTTAGCCACTCCAAAATTTCATTATAATCTTTCTTGATTCAAGCCGTCCCCTCCAGATTAGTTTTCGTCCTTTAAAATTTTTTATGTCTTATTATTCCACAGCACATGCCATCTGAATTTTACCTTCTTCATGTGTCTTTTCCAACATACCTAATTAGAAGAATTTACCTTTTTTGTCAGTGCTACAGAACATTCTCACAAAACAAAAGGAAAGAAAAACTGGAGTGCAAAACAATTGTCTTCCTTCTCTGTTAACTTGGTGTTATAAACTAAGTAGTTTCAGGTTTGACATATTAGGTTAACACAGGGACACAGAATGAAGAGGAAAAATAAGAGACCACAAATGGGAAGGAAGAGAAAATTCCCATTTAGAATGAAATTAATATGATCTTTAAAAGGGAAAATGACAATAGAAGAAAAAAAAAACAGACAAATGTATAAACAACTCTAAATACTGGCTCCATTTTCTGTTTCATGAATTCTACCTCACTGTTCAAAGGCCAACTCAAATAAAACTTCTCTGAACTTACCACCATGATAGCAACCTCAAGAATTCTCTCTCCCTCATCTACCTCCTAAAACATTTTATGCACTTTGGACTTACTTTTTCATTAGAGTATGTTTCAGGTTACATTATATATGGTGAGATGCCCACTTGCCTGATCCCACTAGACTTGTCAGCTTCTTCTGCCCTCGTGCCCAGGGCAGTGTTGCAGAGTACAAAGCATGTGGGCTCTGGAAAAGAACTAAGGTTGAATTATAGTTCTGTCACTTACTAGATGCAATATCTTCTCTCAATAACCTAAACTGTACAGTGGAGGTTACAATAACCCTCAGGGTTTTGGGGGAAATTTAATGAGATAGGTTGTATAAAGTTCCTGATATACTGTAGACATTCTGTAAAGGGAAGCTATTAGCTTTTTCATTGCAGATATACAAACGGTTCTATCAAGAACAGGAGGAAGGAAGGAAGGAAGGAAGGAAGGAAGGAAGGAAGGAAGGAAGGAAGGAAGGAAGAGAGGGAGGGAGGGAGGGAAGGAGAGAGGGGCAGAGAGGGGGAGAGAGGGGGAGAGAGGGGAAGGGAGGGAAGAAAGAAGGTAGGTCTCAACTCCAGTCACTCAATGTTTAGCGCAGAGCTCCATTCTTTGATGAGGTTGAGCTAGGAGAAGAGATGGGTACTAGATAGGAAGAGGGACCTAGATATAAACCTTATTCTGCATCATATAAACCTCGTTCTGCATCATAAGTCCAAGACTTTATTGGGATAAGTGGGAAAAAGGGAGTACTGAAAATGAGGAGTCAATATCCAATGTTTGTTGGTGGTGAAAGAAATTGAGAAGAGTAACACAGGAGCCTGGCTGTGCAGATTGCCTTGCAGATTCTGAGTATATGAATTAATTCCATGGTGGTGGTGGGTGTAGTAAAGCTACAAATATGTATAGAAAAGAATTCCATTTTTATCCATGATGGAAAATGAACCCCTTTAAATGCTTTCAGTCGTTTCTGAATACTCGGGGAGTGCCAGAGATCTGACTTCCCAGCCTACAGACTGGGAGTCCGTTTAAGCATCAAAGAGGTTTCTATGTTCATCATGGTATCAAACTAGAATTCAACAGCGTTGCCACAAGTGCCCCAAACTTTCCCAAATCAGTCTAGGATTTTACCAATAGACACTCCCATATAGTAGTACCAGATAACAAGGAGCACTAAACCTCTCTGTGTCCCTAACAATTGCTGAGGGATCTGGCACAGCCTCAGGGCAAGTTCCTGTTACTTCTCCCACAAGGAGTTGAATAATTATGTTGAACATCACAAGTGGGTGTGAAGAAGTGTTTGGAAGGGAAATGACACCAAACAGCTGAAGGAAAAGTACTGATGAAACAGTTGAAAAGAGAAGAGATGTAGAAAAGCAGTGAAGCAAGATGAAATTGCAATTCTCATAAATTTTCAATAGCAATTGGCATAAAATTTTTTAATATCTTTGAAGTAGAATACTTAATTTGAGGTCATGAAATGAAATTAACCAGCTCCCCAAACTGAAACTGAATATGTGATCAACTACTCATTTGCCCTGTGGCTGGAGGAAGGCAAATGAAAATGCCAAGATATGATTAACCCAAACTGAACTGGGTAGGAAGAAGACACTTGCCCATTTTAATTTGACTTATGGCTTAGCCACTGCATGGGGACCTTTGCACTGTTGTTCTATTTTACAGGAACTTCTAGAGAACAACCCTCGCAGCTGTGTTGATGCTTTTTTTTCTAAAGGAAAATATCAGAAGACTGGCTCTTTAGCACTATTTTAATTATGCTCTGCTTGAAAGTATTGTACATGTGTGAATCTTGTGATCACGACCTTAATTAGGATCATATTTAGATTCAGACTCAAACTGGACTGGATAATCATTTCCATTACCTTGTATTATATATGAGGAATCAAGTTCATGCCCGTTGTACTGGAAGTACTATATAAATACAGGATCTTATTAGTCTCTTGTTCTCTCCACCTCTGCCTGTTTCTTTCCCCTTTCTGAAACCTGATATTATGTGTGTTTAGGAAGCAGCAAGAAAATATGCACCAGTAGTTTTTTTGTTTTGTGGTGGGGGCGGTGGACAGGGGGAATAGAGACCACAATTTCAAAACACATCTCTAGTTTGACTGTTCTCTAATGAAAGTTGCATCCTCTTTCAGGTGAAGGTGCTGCCACTGAGATGCATTGCTTTCATAAGTCCTATTCGGCCCAGCATTCTATTGAAATAAGGGTCATAGCTTTCCTTGAAATATTGAAGTATTTTACATAAGGAAATTTGATATGGTTAGAAAAGAAATAATTGCTTCTGTCTTGAGAAGATGTAAAGAATTATGCTGCCTGTGATAACCTACTCAGGAAAATATTTCTCTAGCTTAAAAATCACATATAACTTGTAAGTGGTCGCTAGCTCTGAGGGGTTTTTTGTGCATTAATATATTATTTTCCTTTTAAAGGTAATGAAAAATGAGTTCTAGGGGATTATTTTCTTGCTATAGGGAAGACTGATACAAAAGAGAAGTCCAGTAATGCCCCTCTGTGGCAAAAGCATGGCATAGCTAGCTTCCTTTCACAGCGTGAGGAAGCAAAGCCATTTCAAGCTCACCTGGTCTCTCCATTTATGAATTAGGTGTTTTGAAACTGAACAGCTAAAATAGAAGCAGTCTGCATTAAGCCCAGGGGTGTAAATGATTAATAAGAATATATTATGTTTAAATAAATCTAACTACTGCAAAAAGCTTAGCTTATATATATTCAGAAAATACTAATGGTGGCAGAATTTTAAAAGCATTTCCTTTTAATATAAGAACAGCTAACTCATTACTTAGAGAAACCAAGTTCTTGACCATGGAAAAAATCTTTAAAGGGTTACTGATGATATATACAGTGAGAAACAGTAAATATATTCCTTCTTTGTTCATTCCTTAGAACCTTAAATACTAAATATGTAACAAAAAGAAATAGTAGAGCAGGATGATAATTCCCTTGGAAACATCATGGTGTAGTCTCATAAAGTCAGCTTCATTAGTGAATATACAGAGGCAACTCCAGATATCCCATTATTTAGGATGAAGAATATTAGTGGCTTAATCATTCTGGCTCCTCATTTTGTCCTTTTAAATGGTCTCCCTTAAAGAAAGAATGAAAGATGAAAAAAGGAAGGAAGGAAGGAAGGAAGGAAGGAAGGCAGGAAGGAAAGAAGGGAAGGAGGGAGGGACGGAGGGAGGGAAGGAAGAAAAATAAAGAAAGTGAGGAAAAGAGGGTGGAAGAAAGAAATATAGGCTGGTGGTATGAAGATCCCAATCTCTTTGGCTTTCTGTATTTCAAAATATAAAATACGTGCCTATATAAAGTGGGCATTTGACAGAGTTCTCTGTATTATTCAATCCATTCCTAGTTTCAAAGAAAACCAAAAAAATGTAGCCCCTCAATTGGCAGCAACACGTCCAGCTAAAGCTCTGGGGATTTGATTACTGAAAGGAATAAGGGACAACAGATGTTGGAAGACAACTAGCCATCATCACAGGGAGGACACACACTGATCCACCTGTGGTATATGAGACTGTCTGTGGTCTGTCTCTGCTCAACTATGCAGTTTCCCTATCAGAAAGGGAGTGGGGTTTTGGAGGATACAAGCTTCACACGTAAAGTGCACAGTGTCACTCTACAATGGCAAGAGAGGCCCTCCATGATCTAGCCTCTGCTCACTTCCACAGTCTAGCCTATCACTTCACCTACCCCCTCTCCCAACCCTCATAACACAAGTTTCTTATGTGCCTAAATTTTCTCCAAATGTAACAAAACATTCCACACCTCTAGTCTTCTGCTCATAAATTTCTTGTCCCCTAATTTCTCTTGATTAATTGATAATCTTCATTGACAACTCTGCTGAGGTGTACTATCCTCCAACAAAGTACCTCTACTCTGCAGACTAAACTACAAGACTCTTCTGTCTGTTCCCTTAGTATCAGTCAAATCATTGTCATTAATGCTGAACATTATAAAGATGCTCCTCTACTTGACAAATGTTCAGGTTACAAGGACTCAATAATGTGAGAAAAGGGATACAACAAAAGAAAATAATGCTAACTTGATTCATTATCCCCATGTTATAAATGACAGTACTCTCAACGTGGCCTTTGGATAGTGTTCTGATCTGTGGCCTGTGCACTGCATTTGAAGCATTATTCTGTTATGTATTTATTTATAGTGAAAAGTGAAATACAAACATCTATATTTACAGTTTTATAGGATAAAAAAGAAACAAAAAGAGTTGAGGTCAATCCAATCAACATTTACATACAGGAACAGATGAGTCTCCTAAGAAGAGGGTAGAGTAGGGGATAGGAACCCAGGCCTGAGGCACACCATGGATGGAGGTTAGGTAGAAAAGAAAGAACCAGGAATGGAAGGAGTGTGAAGAGGTAAGGACATTGCAGGAAAATGACTACAATGTTCCCATTATTCTGTTATCCTAAATTTTCCCATGGTTTTGCCTCCAGTCCTTAAGTTTGTAAGATTTTATTTCCTCATTTTTCTCCAGTGCCATTGTAAAAGAAGAAGTTTTCTTCTTGTTTTACGGGGAAGAAAATCTTTGGTTTATCTCACTTTTATATTTCTGTTTACTTTTCTGTGAAAATAAAATGAAATTCTGATAAAAAATATTTACAGTTCTCATGTAACTGTAGATATATATATAAGTCATTTTGAACAAATGAACTTATGAGTGTGTGTGCAGCACTCTGGCATATGGCCCACCAAGCTGAAGTGTCAGGTATAGCCACTTTGCACTGGGAACTCTGGGCCAGATGCAAGGCCTCTGCACTAGAGCAAGTGAAACTAGGTGAAGCACAAAGGAAAAGGAAAAAAAGGAACTATCCATGGCTGTACCTCTTTTGGAATCAATCAAATAAAGAATGTCCATCCAGAGAGACAGAGACTAGATGGCGGAGAAGGGCATGAGCTCACCTCTTCTCATAAAAACACCAAAATAACAACTAACTACTGAACAACCATTGACAGAAAAAAAAAAAATGCTGGAACCTGCCAAAAAAAAGAATATCTTACATCCAAAGACAAAGAAGAAGCCACAACAAGATGGTAAGAGGGGTGCAATTGCAATAAAATCAAATCCCATACCCCCTGGGTAGGCGACCCACAAACTGGAAAATAATTATACCACAGAAATTCTCCTACATGAGTGAAAGTTCTGAGCTCCACATCAGGCTCCCCAGCCTGGGGGTTTGGCAATGGGAGGAGGAGCCCCCAGAGAATCTGGCTTTGAAGGCCAACAGGGTTTGATCACAGGAATTCCACAGGACTGGGGGAAACAGAAACTCAATTCTTGGAGGGTGCATACAAGATCTTGTGAACAGCAGGACCCAGGGAAAAAAGCAGTGACCTCATCAGAGCCTCAGCTAGACCCACTTGATAGTATTGGAGGGTCTCCTGCAGAGGTAGGGGATAGCTGTGGCTCACTGCAGGGACACTGGTGGCAGTAGTTCTGGAGAGTACTCATTGGCAGGAGCCCTTCTGGAGGTTACCATTTTCTCACCAAAACTTCACCAAACCCAACAGCCTGTAGGCTCCAGTGCTGGGATGCCTCAGGCCAAACAACCAACAGGGCAGGAACACAGCCCCACCCATGAGCAGAGAGGCTGCTTAAAGTCTTCCTGAGCACACAGCTTCCCACTAAACACACCCCCTGACACGGCCCTGCCCACAAGAGGGACAAGATTCAGCTCCACCCACCACTGGGCAGGAACCAGTTCCTCCCACCAGGAAGCCTGCACAAGCCTATCAGATAGCCTCGCCCACTACAGCGCAGACAGCAGAAGCAAGAAGAACTACAACCTTGCAGCCTGTGGAACAGAAATCGCAATCACAGAAAGTTAGACAAAATGAGACAGCAGGGGAATATGTCCCAGATGAAGGAACAAGATAAAACCCCAGAAGAACAACTAAGTGAAGTGGAGATAGGCAATCTACATGAAAAAGAATTCAGAGTAATGACAGTAAAGACGATCCAAGATCTTGGAAAAAGAATGAAGGTACAGATCGAGAAGATACAAGATATGTTTAACAAAGACCTAGAAGAGCTAAAGAACAAACAAACAGAGATGAACAATATAATAACTGAAATGGAATCAATAGCAGGATAAATGAGGCAGAAGAATGGAAAAGTGAGTTGGAAGACAGAATGGTGGAAATCACTACAGCAGAACAGAATAAAGAAAAAAGAATGAAAAGAAATGAGTACACCCTAAGAGACCTCTGGGATATTAAATGTACCAACATTCACATCATACGGGTCCCAGAAGGAGAAGAGAGAAAGAAAGGACCTGAGAAAATATTTGAGGAGATAATAGCTGAAAACTTCCCTAACATGAGGAAAGGAAATGGTCACCCGAGTCCAGGAAGCATAGAGAGTCCCAGGCAGGATAAACCCAGGAGGAACATGCCAAGACACATAGTAAACAAACTGACTAAAATTAAAGACAAAGAAAAAATATGAAAAGCCAACAAGGGAAAAGCAACAAATAACATACAAGGGAATTTCCATAAGGTTATCAGCTGATTTCTCAGCAGAAACTCTACAGGCCAGAGGAGAGTGGCACAATATATTTAAAGTGATGAAAGGGAAGAATCTTCAACCAAGAATACTGTATCCAGCAAGGCTCTCATTCAGATTCAACAGAGAAGTCAAAAGTTTTACAGACAAGAAAAAACTAAGAGAATTCAGCACCACCAGACTAGCTTTGCAACAAATGCTAGAGGAACTTATCTAGGCAGAAAAGAAAAGGCCACAACTAGAAACAAGAAAACTATGAATGAAAAAGCTCACCGGTAAAGGCAAACATACAGTAAAGGTAGGAAATCATCCACACACAAATATGATATCAAAACCAGCAATCGTGAGAAGAGGAGAATACAAATGCAGGATATTGGAAATGCATTTGAAATGAAAAGACCAGCAATTTAAAACAATCTTGTTTATATATAGACCGCTATATCAAAACCTCATGGTAACCACAAACCTAAAATCTACAACAGATACACAAAAAAGAAAAAGGACTCCAAACACAACACTAAAGTTAGTCAGCAAATCACAAGAGAAGAGAACAAAAGAGGAAGGGATAAACAAATGAACTTATGTAAACCATATTTTCTCTGGAATCTAATCTTGTGTAACTAAAACTAACTGTCTAAATTGAAATATTCTATTTAATGACTATTTCCCTTACTAAACTGCAAACTCTTCAACTCTCAATTCAGGTCTCATTCTTTCTTTCTCAGCACCTAGCACAGTCCCTAGTAAGCAGAAGCATTTCTAAAAATAGACGCTTTCGTGGAATTTCAAAGGGGTCACATCAGAAGAACTTATCAATACATAGCTTCACTGTCTTTCTTCTCACAGTATCACGCATGGCAGTTTCCAGAAGAGATTTGTTCTCCCTGAGTTCAGATGTCTCATAAAAGTAGAAAGCTGAAAGTCAATAAATTAAACTAAGCTTTAAAATGCACTAGTGGGGTTAATTTAGTAGAATTTTCTAATATTAATACATTTGTTTCTACAAATGTGACTCTTGCTTCCCTAAGGTAGGAGAAAGTACTAAAATCCCCAGACTCCCTCATAGCCACATAAACACATGTGATCTAGGCACCAACCATAAGGTCATCCATGGATGACTTTTCATTAATACATGAGCATGGTGTGGGTAGCATCAGAGGCATCTGGATTTTGGAGGATCACGAGATGCAAGCTGAATTCCTGATGCAAAACTGGAATCATCACTGGTATCACCAGTAGTTGCAGAAAGATCTAATTCCTAGAATACACTGCTTCACAGTGCCCACAGTATAGTCAAAGGTTTCCTCACCAAACCCAGCTGAGTATAGAACATTGTTCGTAAAAGTTTAGCCTTAAGTCTGTTCCTCCAGAACTCCCAGCAATTCTGAAAATATTTGATATCTTTTAATGTGTGGTCCACAACCACAGCATCAGCATCCCCTGGGAACTTAGGAATTTAAACTATTGGGTCCCACTCTAGACCTACTGAATCAACAAAGGTGTTTAAATGAATCTATTTTCTATTATTTGCAATCAAGAGCCCTGACTGGCATATCTAGCAATCATTACTTGCCTTTGTCAGGAGACTGCATTTTGCTAGGCTACCTAATTAAAGGCCTAAACTACAGCTAAAGGGTTCACATGGCTTGGCAGATTGAAAGCAAAACTAGAAAGAGATCAGGATCTCTCCTACCTAGAAACAAATGAAGACACCTTTCTTTTCAATACCTTTTATTCAAAATTGAGTCTGTAAAATGAAATGTTTATAAAAGGCAACACTATGTTTTTTTGTTTCTTTATTTGATTTAATTACTCAGACTTCTTAATGAAGGGATGCTTTCAAATTTTATGACTACTTGCCTTCTAAAGCACTTGGCTTTGTCTAGAGTCTGGAAAGAATTATTTCAATCATGTTTTCCTATTGTGGAATCTTAAAATTTTGAATAAAAAGGTAAGGTAATTTTTTATAATCCTAAATTTTAAAATCTAAGTATGTTTTTGGTTAATACAGGAAAGAGACAGCTATGAAGTTGCATCCAAGGTGAAAGGTGAAAGAAAAGCCATTCTGCCTAAAAACATCATCCCACAGGCTTGTTACTGTGTCTTAAATTCTTATAAAATATCAGGTTGGAAGAGATTTTACAAGTTAACTCATTAAGCCATCTTTACAAACGTATTCACTCTACATCTTTGTCAGTGTTAGTCCAGTCTAATCTAGCACTTTGATTGAGAGGAACAAATTATCTTGTGGAGGCTGCATCCTATTTGGACAGTTCTTATTGTGAAAAAGTTCTTCCTTATTTTGAAATGCTGTCTTTCTGAGACTTCTCATCCATCTGACTTCTCCCCCTCTGTTTACACCAAAAATTTCTAAATGATGATTTAAATATTTTTAGATGATGCCTTTGGTACATCCTATTCTTCTCCCTAGGCCATACGGAATCTATTCCTGAAGTTCAGGGTCTGAACTTTCTTCATGCAAGAGTTTAAAGTCTCTTTATATTCAGTCTCTTTTGAATGTGTTTCAGTCTGTCTAAATACCTCTCAATACATTATCACTGCAAAAATCTAAACATTCTTAAAAGTTTGTCCTACATTCTATTTATTCAATTGATGCATCCCCTAAGCCTACATTAGCTTTGAGGACATCCTCATCACTTGTTGATTTCTAGAAATATGACTGTCATCTAATACCTCTAAGCATTTTCACACATTCTACTCAGAAGCCTGCAACTTCTCCATCCTCTGCAAGTGCAACTGTATTTCTGGTTTCTGACCCAAGAACAGGACCTCACATTTACCCCTGTTAAATTTCATTATTTTTTTCAGCTCAAATTGTTTCAGCCTGTCAAGATCTTTTGTAATCCTAATTCTGCCATCCAACACATTCTTTATCCCTCCCAGCTCTGTCATCTGCAAATTTGATGAGACTTCCCTCTATAGTTTCATCTGAGTCACTAACTCTGAAATGAGTGAATACGACAAGACTATACCACACAGCCTGGAGGTTATCAACAGAAATTTCTCTCCAGATGGATGTTTATCTATAAATCAGGTCACTTGGTTAATATTCTGTCAATTATTAGTTCACTTAATTGTAAGGACATTCTATTCATACTTCTATTCCACAAGAATACATGATATGATTTGCTAAATGAATTACTGAAGTACAAATATTCCACATCAAATACTTTATCACCAATTTAGTAACTCTGTTACAGAGAGAGATGAAGTAAATCTGCTTCATTTGTTTGGTGACTGCATGGTGATCTGTAGTGACTGTCATTTCCTATCACTTGCTAAGATTAAGGAATTCTTCCAGTTAAATTATTGAGTCTCATGACAAAAGTCTATGAGCTGAAAGGAGATAGCCCAGTCAGTAATCTTAAATCTTTTTTAAAGATAAATCTTAACCTATTTTAAAACAGTAAAACCTATTCTTTAAGTAAATATATATACATATATATATATATATATAACTTATTTTATAAAAGGTAGAACTTTTCTGAATAAGGCTGGTGTTGGGGATGAAGTACCCTGAACCTCAGGCTTCCCTGAAAAATCCCTAGGAAGTCACAGAACACAGTTTTAAAAGCACTGCTTTAAGCCATTTTTAGCCATTTAACCAATATGAATTAGTTTTTAAGTCAGCTTTCAAAAAAACAGGTAGTTGTAAGAAGTGTCTTAAAACAAAATTACATTTTGACAGAACAGAGGAAAGGGAATATGGGCTAGGATCTAAAAACAGGGATCATGTCTAAACTCTCCAGTTCTTTAAAGGATTGTTAAGGTAAGATTCCTCTGAATTCTCTGACTGACCATATAAAGCCAGCAGTCCAGCATACCCCTTCATATTTTAGCCACAGACTTGCTTCACAGATGAAGGAAGAGTGTTCATAAAACTACAACGCCAACATGTAATGCAAATCTTTGCATTCACACTAAAAGAAGAGCTTCAATTAAGACTATAAATGAATTGGAATTGTTTGCCTGTAACTGCAGAATATTTAAAAATAATTATATACTTTTTAGAATTCAAAGACCATCTTTTGCAACAGTGACATAACTCTTTTATTCAATAGACATTTATTGAGCATCTAGTATGTTTCAGGCATCTAATTAGGTACTTTTGAAAATGGTAGCATCATTCAGCATCACAGAACCAGTGAGACACACATGAGGATACTGAGGCTCCAAGCAGTTAAGTCTCTTGCCCAAATTCACAAACTAGTAAGAAATGCTAGGACTTAAACCCAAAAAAGATCTGGTCCCAGCTCTTAACAAGTTCCCTGTATAATCAAAGAGATGGTTATGTAAATAAATAATTACATAGATTATTGCACTTATAGAGTCATACTGACAGCTCTCCTATTTTAACCAGGGCTTTCTTCGCCATGCTTGAGAGAAGCATGGAAAATGGAAGAGAGAGCAGGAAATCTGTTCCCACACTTAACAGAGACAGATATCAGTTGCCATCCTATAAACAAAACAGAAGGTACGTTTCCTTCATGTTCTATGTGTTTGAAGTACTGTCACCTAATAGGCAGCTGTACTGAAGTATGCTCACAACATATGCTTTTAAAATGGTTTGCCAGAGAACTACTTTCGATATTCCACTCTTACACATCTCCAAGGCTTCTGCTAATGTTGTGGTTCTGAAAATGCTAAAGAGACATTAAATCATGTTTATGTCGATGGCAGCTCTTAAGGCCTTGGTTAATTTTTTTCATGGCAGCAAAGGGAAAGAAACAGGACCTGCACTTGGCATCAATACATCCCTGGCTTCCTTACTGTGCCAACAAGCCTGACTTGCAGAATTTGTAGTGGTTTTCAGCTGCTGCAGACCACCTCTCTGCAGCTCAGCAGATGGTTAGAGCAGTAGCTAAAGCAACAGAGGCCATTTTAAGTTCCAAGAAATGTAGCAGGTGCTGCAGGTTTCAAAAGAAAATTATTCCCAACTTTGCATTTCATCATTTTCTTTTCTCTTCATGTGTGAGAGATTTTCTCCCTCTCTCTTACTCTGTCTACACCCAACACAGTAGTAGAGTATGAACTTAAGAAAAGGTTATAAACGTGCAAGAATAATTGCATATCAATGAAGGAAAATACTTCTGGGTATCTTAAGCAGAATGCTGTGTGTTAAGGTGTTTTCTACCTGGGGCTTATGGTATTTCCTCCTATGAATGCATAATTTCACCTTCCCATGAATCCAGAGTTTGATGTGGGAGGAATTTCACAGGATTTGAGATCAGAAGTATTTTAATGAGTAAGTACAGGAAAGTTTAGGAAAGTAATTTTAAAGAAATTAGATATAGAATTAAGTTCATGTAAGTAGTATTAGGACTCCTGAATTGCCCCCTCTTTTGTACATGCTTTTTTCAACCAAGAGAATTGTCTTGGTACTACTCTCTCCTGGTTTTCCTCCTTCCTTTCAGGCCACTCTTCCCCAGGGTCCTCATTTTCCTGCCCCTCATTAGTTTTAATATTATATAGGGTTCCACCCTTGGGTCTCAATGCTTGATGTTCTATGAGTTCTCCATGGATGACTTTATCTAAATTCCTGGCTTCAACTATTACCCATATGCTGATGACAGCTAGCAAAGTCTTTGTTCCAGTTCTACCTAATCAGCCAACTCAAATCAGTGAATCCCAAGTTTAACCAACACCTTCTCCTTCTCTCCCCACGCCAAATCTGTTTCCAGATCACTGTATAAGTGATGTGCATCAGCCTCCACCTGGTCCTCCAAGCCAGAAACCTGGAAGTTAGACTATATTTCTCCCTCCCTTCATCCCAAACCAAATACATCACCAAGGTTTGTCACTTCTACCACTGAACTATCCCTGGAAATTTTTTTTGTACTTTTCATTTCTACTGCCTTTCCTCAGGCCCTCATCACTTCTTGATTGGATTATGTTACTAGCCTCCGAACTTAACTCCCGTTAGCAATTTATTCACTTTCTATTGTATCTAAAATCCTACCCAAACATGTTATTCTCCTACCTTCTTTCCCAGTTTCCCTTATGCCTCATAATCCAGTCATAGTGAACCTCCCTTCATTCCTTTCCCGACATTCATGATGTATATACTTAAGCTATGCTGAACTACTTATAGTTCCCTTAAAGTCTATTTTAATATATATTCCCACACTATTTCTTCTGTCTAGAATTAGGCATCTCTCTTCTATATAGCCTCACCACTCAGGAGTTCTTCCATCACAGTGCTTAACTCTACATACTGGAAAAAGACTGAATCACAAACTGGTAAACCACATGGGTTCTGGGGATGGACAGATCCTAATTTAATCTTAACTGTGCCTCATACTAGTTGTGTGATATTGGGCAAGTGTCCTCACCTTCTCCATGCCTCTGTGTTTCTCATCCACAAAGTGGAATTAATAATAGTTCCTATAGTTTGGGGTTACTGTATAGCTGAAATGATATAACAAATGTGAAATATTTGGAACAAAGCCTGGCATATTCAAAGTGCACAGTAAGCTCTTGTTATTATTGTAGTGATTGGTCTACTTTTTGTGAGTTCCTTGAAGGCCAGGTGCATGACCAACACCTCCATACCACAGTGCCAGGTGACTACTCAAAAGATGTTTCCATGAATAGGTTAAAATGGTCCTTTAAAAAGTGTCTGTGAAACTCATCAAGGATATTCAAGCTTCTTTTTACAAGAAATACTGTTAGCTTCTTTCGTTTACCACTATTTTCATAGTAGATCCTAAAAAGTCTAAGATGTTTTCATAATTTTTCAAAATAGATGTTGTCTCAGGAAAATTGGACTGAAAAAAATGTCTGGATATTTCTTGAGGCCTCATTAATTATTTTTACTCTCTTATTGCCTAGCAACTTAACCCAAATTCCTACAGTTAATATATTATGCCTTGTTTCATCATTTAGCTCATAATTTATTTTTTAAACATGTATCATATGCTCTGGTCACTAAATACCCCATTATGGAAAATATTCTTCCCTTCTAACCATAGTCTTTATGATATTATATAACTTAGATATTGAATAAGAAGATGTGGTGAAGAGTGGTATTTGAGGGTGATAAACTCACTCTGTAAAGGAAGATGACCACACTCAGCTCCTAAAAACATAGTGTGAGACTGCATAATATAAAAACATCAGTTCCCTACTAATAACATACAGTAAAATTTTAAAAAGAATAAAAAAATAATAAGTGCCTCCACACACAGCCAAGCATATAGCAGTACACGTTAACTGAACTCAAATCTAGAGCCCTTGCCACCCTGAGTGATTCTGTGAAAAGTCTATTTCCAAATCTATAGCAATAATAGTGTTCATGCATTGCATGTACACCATTTATTTGTCTTTAAAGAGCTTATTTCAATTGCTGAAGTCCACTCCACCAAAGGTAGTCAACAGAACACAATTTGTCTAGTATTAGCCTTCATTGTATGTAATTAAAGTGTTGATGCTGAACTGTTGGTGTTTATCACATTAGCTGGAAAGGAAACAGACCTTTCCATTAGGATGTTAGATTGGACTAATCACTGATATAAGGAGCATCATAAACTAACACCCTGTTCAAAAACAATCTATTGACTAAAACATTCATTTACTGAGCAAATGCAGAGGTTCTATTGTGCTCCATGATAGTCTAATTAAATCTAAACTAGGTAAGCTAATTAAGATAGCTAGAAAAATACATATTTCAGATTAAAAGAAAATTTTGACAGTATTTTAATAGGCATCTTAATACGAATTTCTCCTCTAAACCTAACCTAGATAATACTATTTTTCATAATCATCAGTATCCTCATTTACCCACTACATATGTAGAGCTTCGCCATCAAGAAAATAGCCTTATAGCACCGTAATTAGAATGATGATGGTGGTCCAGTGGATGACATTCAGGAGAGTTGATCAATCATATTTCATAGTTGCCACAGTTCTTCATATTTTAATGCCTCTATTGCCTTTGCCTGAAAGGCCAACTGGAAAACTCATACTTCAATACTCAGTTCAACTCTTATCTCCTGTGAAACTTCTACACCTGACTAAAGCTGAGTTAGTACCTTTCCTTTTTTTTTCAGTCTTTCTTCTTATCTGAGTTAGTGACTGCTCAGATAAGAAGAGTCACTAACTCAGGCATTTTGCTTCTATTTCAATTGTAGTACTTATACATTTTACTATTTATTTGTCTCCCAATTAAACTGTTTACTTATCTTTGTTTGCCTCATACACAACAAAATGCCAAACACACAAAGGGCATGAAATTAATAGTTTTGAACAAATAATCAATCAATGATTACACTTTTTTGTTAATAACAGACTTTATGTTTCAGTGTAGTCTTAGGTTCACAGCAAAATTAAGTGGAAAGAACAGAGAGTTCCCATATACTCCATATCCCATCACATGCACAACCTCCCCCCCGTTATCAACATCCTATACCACAATGGTATCTGTTACAATCAATGAACCTACATTAATACATCATTATCACCCAGAGTTCATAATTTACATCAGGGTTCATTCTTGGTGTTGTATATTTCATGGGTTTGGACAAATGTATAATGACATGTATCCACCACCACAGTACCATACAGAAGAGTTTCACTGCCTTAAAAATCTTCTGTGCTCCATCTATTCATTCCTCCCTCCCTCTTCCCAGCCCCATAAACCACAGATCATTTTACTGTCTGCATAGTTTTGCCTTTGTCATAGAATGACACATAGTTGGAATCATACAGTATGCAACCTTGTTCCATCAGCTTCTTCCACTTACTAATATATATTTAAATTTTCTCCATGTCTTTTCATGGCTTGATAGCTCATTTCTTCTTAGCACTGAATAATAATCCATTCTCTGGAAGTATCACAGATTATTTATCCATTCATCTATTGAAGAATATCTTGGTCACTTTCAAGTTTTGGCAATTAAAAATAAAGCTTCTATAAACCTCCTGTGCTGTTTTTGTGTGGACTTAAGTTTTCAATTCATTTGGGTAAATACCAAGGAGTGTAATTTCTTGATCATATAGTATGAGTATGTTTAGTTTTATAAGAAACAAACTGTTTTCCAAAATGACTGTACAATTTTGCATTCCCACCAGCAATAAATGAGAGTTCTTGCTCCACATACTTGCTGGCATTCAGTGTTGTCAGTGTTTTGGATTTTGGCCATTCTAATAGCTGTGTAGTGGTATTACCTCGTTGTTTTAATTTGCAAGTACCTAATGACATATAAATGTGAAGCCATTTTTTACATACTTTTTGCCTTCTATATATCTTCTTTGGTGAGGTCTCTGTTTAGGTTTTTTGCCCATTTTTAATTGGGTTGTTCATTTTGTTATTGTTTAATTTCATGAGTTCTTTTTATATTTTGGATAACAGTTCTTTGTCAGATGTGTCTTTCACAAATTTTTCTCGCAGTCTATGGTTTATCTTCTCATTCTCTTAAGTCACTATGTTTTTATTTAATATTGTAAGACTTCTGTTGCATACTTCCAGAAATGTAGCCTCATAATTGAGGACTTTGAGGCTGTGCCATTCTAACGTATCATGGATCTACCATCAAATCACTATTCCATAACCAAACAGTTCTCAATAATTATAATTTGCATCTTTATCAACTTCATAATTTGGAGAGTCATTCATAAATATATAATCTCACTCCCATCTAAAGTATTGATCAAAAGAAGTGGAGGACTTAAAAAAACAGCCACAACCTTTACTGGATGCAGGCAGCTTAGCATCAGCAAGCCTACTAGGTTTCCTTCCCTTCAGAAGTGGCTACTTTTAGCTTGTTAGTTATATATTTGGAGATGCTATTCCTCCCTCTAATTTCCACACGAATTAATCAAGCATAACATAACTTTACCTTTTACTCCTACTGCCCCTTTAAAATTTATTCAGTAATGGAAGTTTTTTCCCTGACCCTAAATTAAAAATCTCTAGGCCCCACAACTTCCTACAGTTATACAACCACTTTAAGTCCAAAGCACAGTCTAGATTCAAAAATCAGAACATACTGTCCCATATAATAATCAATACACTGAACTTAACTTAGAATAGAATTGTCTCCCCTCCTGCAGGCAGAGCTGACAAGCCTTGGAGAGGGGGAGTAGTAGATTTCTTCTCACTTTCTCTAATTCTTTTCCCACAGTATGTTAATCTTGACTTCCCTCTATATTCTTCTGGCATAAAGAAAAAGAAGGGAGAACAGGTTAGGAATAGACTTACTAGAACTGGCACACTCACATCTGAGCTTTGTGGCATCTGGATCTGTGGGCTGATTAAAGGAGACTGCATCATGGGACACTTTTGTTTACTGAGAAATCCTACTTTATCTTCACAAGGAGATATGACAAAATCATTCATCATGAGGAATAGTTACAGCAGCATCTAAGCAAAGCAAAGGCGGATGAAATAATGCTGTAAAAGTTCTGTATGTGTCTAGCGCCTCCTTTTACTAAGACTTTCTTTGGCACATCTTTAATTCTATACATTTATCTGAAGTATATTCTGCTTAGAAGCAAATGATCTTGGATATGTGCAATTTAAGAAATTATCATAGAATAAGAGTCTCCGACAGAGTCATTTTCAATGACTATATATCTGAGTTGTATATGCAAAGATTTATGTACTTTTTTACACTAAATTATACTTCTATAGGAAAAAGTTTATTTCAGAAGTCTCACAGTTTCAATTAAATTTCATTACAGGTTATCTGCTTACCATTAAAGCAGAAAAAATTCTCCCAGTCCAAGTCAACAAATATAGACCTTGATTACTGGTCAAAAAGGAGACAAATGATCCCTTCCCCCAAGGCTACTTTGGACAAAGACTCCTCCAAAAGACCTGGTTTAGTGTTTCAATATAAGAAATTCAGTGGCAAATGTCTGAAGGCATTAATTCCCATAATGCTTCACTAGATAAGAAAAAAGCTCCAATATCCTTAACCAAATAGTCACCGTGTAACACACACCAGATACTAAATTCAATTTTCTGCTTGGCTAAAATGGAATAATAGTTGGCCTCCTGTTCCTATGTATGGCTAAGAATACTGATGACACTCAAAAAAGAAATGTTAAAACTTCAAAATAGAGATATTATTGATAATTTAAGAGATCTATAAATTTTAGATATCTTCAAGTAACTAGTCCGTGATCAAAAAAACAATCATAGCTGATACTAACTTTTAAATTCCAGGCATTCAAAAGCATTCTATAGCAGGCCAATTCAACAATCTCCAAATCCTATGTTAGCTTTCAAAATGTTTAGGACATTGCCGGTGAACTATAAAAAAAGCAAAACATAATTTTAAAAAACCAAAACCTATTATCCTGATCATAAGAAATGTATCAGAATAAAATTAGTCACATAAATAAAATTCAGAAATTTGCATATGCCAGCTATAAAGTCTCAAAGACATTGTGTTAATATTGTTCATCTAGGTACATGTTGATTATATTCAGCTTTAATTTGGAGTTCAGGAAGTGATAGAGACTGCTTCTTATAAACTCAGATACTTTTTATTTTATTAATACAGCACTTTTAGCATTGGAGGATAAAAAGGAGTACAGGAGTCATAGCTATCTTTGCCTTCATACACTCAAATCTTGTTACAGGGTTTGCCTACAGCCAAAATGCAGCTGTACAGCTAATTTCAGGCCTACCAGCCTTGACAACATTCTCTTTCGTAAGCATCTGGTGATTAACCATATGAAAAAGTGTTATTGAATTCCAGATGGAGCTGACTTCTTCATATGGCTCCAGACTAGTCAATTTAGGAGCAGATATCTATAGTGAGTGCTACTGACTACTGAATCACCTGTTTCTTTAAAATTACATGATGCTAGAGTTTTTTAATGCATTAAAGAGAAAAGTGAATTAAATCGAAGCCTGTTATTCTTTTCTAACTGTGAGAAGTAACTACAACAAACACAATATAGAGTTGGGTGGCACTCTCCAGCACTGACCTTAGATAGTCGTACATTTACACACATGTCCACAGATAGAATTCCTAATGAAACAATAAATGCTCTACTACTTTCTTACTATATTAAGAAGATGAGTATATGACCAGAGAAATTTCAAAAGATATCAGTGATAAGATAAAAAGTAAGTGTTAATCTGATCAAAATAATTAAACATTTTTCCCTCTGGGGAACTCAGCACACATTACTCAAAATGAATGCTTTCCTAAATAATTAGTCTGTTTCTTCCAAACATTATCAAGAGTGGTATAGCTGATTCACTTTGCTATACAGCAGAAACTAACAAAACATTGTAAAGCAATTATACTCCAAGAAAGATGTTTAAAAAAAAAGAGTGGTAAAGGCAATGAGACAGCAAAAGAAAAGCAAGGCATTAAAATATTTTTTTCCTCCTAGAATAAAATAATCAATTTACACACTTATAACTGCTAGATTTATAACCCTACAATTTGAGAGATCTCATTTTTAATTAGAATTTATGCAATACTTTCTGAATAAAACTTTTCATTCCAAGTAAATTTCAAAAATGCCCACAAACTCACAGAATTTTGAAGTTATAAAATTTTTACATTCATCTGTGTTCATGTCTTATCTACATTACCATTCAAATTTTAGAGTAAACATAACACTTTGACTTCAGGCCAGATCTTCATACTATAACACCCAAAACACCTATAAGAGAATACTTTTTCACTATAACTTTTTTTTTAACGTCTTTATGGGAGTATAATTGCTTTACAATGGTGTGTTAGTTTCTGCTTTATAACAAAGTGAATCAGTTATACATATACATATGTCCTCATATCTCTTCCCTCTTGCATCTCCCTCCTTCCCACCCTCCCTATCCCACCCCTCTAGGCGGTCACAAAGCACCGAGCTGATCTCCCTGTGCTATGCGGCTGCTTCCCACTAGCTATCTACTTTATGTTTGGTAGTGTATATATTTATGTCCATGCCACTCTCTCACTAAGTCCCAGCTTACCCTTCCCACTCCCCGTATCCTCAAGTCCATTCTCTAGTAGGTCTGCATCTTTATTCCAGTCTTGCCCCTAGGTTCTTCTGACCACTTTTTTTTTCTTTTGTTTTTTTTTAGATTCCATATATATATGTTAGCATACAGTATGTGTTTCTCTCTTTCTGACTTACTTCACTCTGTATGACAGTCTCTAGTTCCATCCACCTCACTACAAATAATTCAGTTTCGCTCCTTTTGATGGCTGAGTAATATTCCATTGTATATACGTGTCACATCTTCTTTATCCATTCATCTGTTGATGGACACTTAGGTTGCTTCCATCTCCTTCCAATTGTAAAAAGAGCTGCAATGAACATTTTGGTACATGACTCTTTTTGAATTATGGTTTTCTCAGGGTATATGACCAGTAGTGGGATTGCTGGGTTGTATGGTAGTTCTATTTTTAGTTTTTTAAGGAACCTCCATACTGTTCTCCACAGTGGCTGGATCAATGTACATTCCCACCAACAGTGCAAGAGGGTTCCCTTTTCTCCACACCCTCTCCAGCATTTATTGTTTCTAGATTTTTTGATGATGGCCATTCTGACCAGTGTGAGATGATATCTCATTGTAGTTTAGATTTGCATTTCTCTAATGATTAGTGATGTTGAGCATCCTTTCATGTGTTTGTTGGCAATCTGTATATCTTCTTTGGAGAAATGTCTATTTAGGTCTTCTGCCCATTTTGGGATTAGGTTGTTTGTTTTTTTGATATTGAACTGCATGAGTTGCTTGTATGGTTTAGAGATTAATCCTTTGTCAGTTGCTTCATTTGCAAATATTTTCTCCCATTCTGAGGGTTGTCTTTTCGTCTTGTTTATGGTTTCCTTTGCTGTGCAAAAGCTTTTAAGTTTCATTAGGTCCCATTTGTTTTTTTGTTTTTATTTCCATTTCTCTAGGAGGTGGGTCAAAAAGGATCTTGCTGTGATTTATGTCACAGTGTTCTACCTATGTTTTTCTCTAAGAGTTTGATGGTGTCTGGCCTTACATTTAGGTCTTTAATCTATTTTGAGTTTATTTTTGTGTATGGTGTTAGGGAGTGTTCTAATTTCATTCTTTTACATGTAGCTGTCCAGTTTTCCCAGCACCACTTATTGAAGAGGCTGTCCTTTCTCCACTGTACATTCTTGCCTCCTTTATCAAAGATAAGGTGACCATATGTGCGTGGGTTAATCTCTGGGCTTTCTATCCTGTTCCATTGATCTATATTTCTGTTTTTGTGCCAGTACCATCCTGTCTTGATTACTGTAGCTTTGTAGTATAGTCTGAAGTCAGGGAGCCTGACTCCTCCAGCTCCATTTTTCTTTCTCAAGATTGCTTTGGCTATTCGGGGTCTTTTGTGTTTCCATACAAATTGTGAAATTTTTTGCTCTAGTTCTGTGAAAAATGCCAGTGGTAGTTTGATAGGGATTGCATTGAATCTGTAAGATTGTTTTGGGTCGTAGAGTTATTTTCACAATGTCGAGTCTTCCAATCCGAGAACATGGTATATCTCTCCATCTATTTGTATCATCTTTAATTTCCTTTGGCAGTGTCTTATAATTTTCTGCATACAGGTCTTTTGTCTTCTTAGGTAGGTTTATTCCTAGATCACTGTAACTTTTAATTTGAAATTAATCTTAAAATTGAAGTGAATTTTCTTTAACTCTCATCTTTTATTTTAAAAACCATTACTAAAAACGTGTATTAAAATAAATCTACCGTAAGTCAAAGCTTAAAAACTAAAGCTAAGTGCACTTTAAAAGATCTGTGCAACATGTACAGATAAACAGAAATAAGTCATTTCTTTATTAAATCTATAGCAAACAATAACTTTCCTTAACTTTCTTATAGATTCTAAGTCTATATACTTACTAAATAGATAATATTCACTTGCTGCTCCACCATTTTATTTAAGAATGTGGTTAATGGATTTATCATGCACAATGTAGTAAACACACTTGGTACAACTGACCTCCTGTCATTGAATATGCAACCATAAAGTACACACAGATAAGAAAAAAAAAACAGGCAACTCACATCAGCAATGGTTTCAATGATTAGTCAACTGAACTCCCTCTCAGATGGGAAGAAAATCAATCATATTTTTCATACAACCAATTTACCACATGTTGAAATACTTAATGAAATCCATTTGTTATATATGACTAATTATGCAATCCCATCTTAGAAAGGCATATATAAATTGAACATTTCTAAAGAACTGTGCAAATATGCTGAAATAAATATTAACAACATACAATAAAACAATACCTCATTAAATCCTGACCCACAATAATCTGAGAAAATAAATAGCACAATTAAGTCTCTCCAGTCATTAAATTAATTTATCCCCATATAAATAAAAATACACACAAAAACACTGTTGACAGTCTAGGCTCCCTCACAAAGACAAAAATGTCCTGAAGGAACCATTTATAATAGCACTTTTGGGAATCCAAATCTATCATTCCATATCATTTTAACTCCTACCTCTGTATTTTTCACCCCTTGATTCTCTCACCCTAAAGTATCTCCTTCCAATGCCAACTATCCAGGTCTTTCAAGGACCACCTCTTCTATGAAACTTTCTATCACATTCAACTCCCAGAAAACATACACTGAAGAATTTGAATATGTTAAAACAATAATAATGTTTAAAATTTCTTGCACACTTTCTGTTTACCAGACCCCAACTTAAAAGCTTTATGTGCATAATTTTATTTTATTCTTACATCAGCCATACAAGTTAGATGCTGTTAATATTCCCATCTTACACTTTAGGAAACTGAATCTTAGAGAAATTACGAAACATGCAGTGTCACATAACTAGTGATTGGCAAAGTCAGAATACTAATGACCCAGATGAATCATTTGATTTACACTATCTTAAATTGCAAACTAACAGATTTTTGTCTAAACATCATATCTTCTCAGAGTATTAACTTTGGATCTTTACATCCCTCACAGCATCCAGGACGTTGATTATTGACATGCAGTATACAGTTAAGAAATACTTCTTGCCTCATATTGAATTTAGGTAAGCAAAGGTGAGAAAAATGGTCTTACTTCTATAAGCCCTAATACACCCTTCTCTCTGGTCATTCCAGCTGCAAACTTCTTAGTATTTCAAATTACCTTGTTTGTTCCATACCTTTTTATCTGATTTTGAACTAAAGTGAGTTAAAATTCACTGTCAACTGAAACCATTTCATGTCCAAGAGAGAAACAGAAATTATGTACATGTTTTTACAAGATATAAAATTGTAATAAGTATAGTCTAATTTGCACTTGGTGTTGGTTCAAGACTTTGGTACATACAAACAGGAAACAAGTTAGCATTGTAGTTAAGAGAACATTCTCTGGTATCAAACTGTCTGCTTTCAAATCCCAACTCTACCCTAAGTAGTTAAGTGACCATGGAAAAATTATTTACCTCTCTAACCTGCAAAAATGAATACAAAAATATCTCGTCTTACATCTTAAGATTCAATGATTCCACATATAAGTGATATCATACAGTATTTGTCTTTCTTTGTCTGACTTATTTCACTAAGCATAATATTCTCTTGGTCTATCCACATTGCTGCAAATGGGATAAGGTTGAGATATAAACTACTATGAATAAAATATATAACCAACAAGGATATATTGTATAGCACAGGGAATTACAGCCATTATGTTATAATAACTTTTAATGGAGTATAATCTGTAAAAATATTGAATCACTAGGCTGTACACCTGAAATTAATATAACATTGTAAATTGTCTATACTTCAATGAAAAATAAGGTTAACTGAAGCCAAAAAAAAAGATTCAATATAGCATCTATCACAAAGTAAGCTCTCAACCACTATTATTATCATCAGTATTATAGCACATGTATATAAAAATGTAATGGAATATAGTGATGTTATTTGTTGAATTAAGCACCAACTTGCCTGCCTTATGCATGAGCCACCCTGAAATCTCCAGCCCCCAGATGAGCTGTCCCAACTGATGCTAAATAGAACAAAACACTGTTCTATTTGTATTTGTTTTATTTGTATTTGTATTTCAATTTGTATGAATATACCACAGTTTATTTATATATTCGGTTTCTGATGGACATTTCAGTAGTTTCCAGTTGTGGAGTATTACAAGTATTACTGTGGTGAACACTCATATACATGTTCTTTGGTTAACGCGGGCATGCATTTAGGGCTGTACCTGCTGGATCACTTTTATTTTTTTTTCTTCCACTGTTGCATTGTGACAATGGATATCCTAGGGTTTTTTTATTTTACTTTTTCCAGCTTTATTGAATTATAATTCATGTTACACATCTATTTCTCATTTTTTTCCAAAAATTCCTTATTAAATTTCTAATTTCAAATGACAAAACTAAAATAGGATTACTTGTTACGTGACTCCCCCAAATCCTATTTTGGAAAGTAATCTCTGTAGTTTACAAGTAGACACATATAAAAGACTCTTTTAAAGTAATATTTTACTAACAATTTCAAAATTAATACGCTCACTTTACTCACCCAGGGCAAAACTAGTGGTTTAGAAGATACAGATAGAAATTTGCTTATCTATTATTTATTTGGGTTTCCTTGTTTTATTTTGTCTTATTTTTTTGTTTTGCAAAATAGCATTTAACTTCAATTTCTTTGACCATTTAATCACATGTATCCTAATAAGAAAATATTCATACAAACTACTAATTAAATTTCATTTATAAGCTTTTGTACTTTGAATTCTCAGTAGGGAAAAAGTAGCATGCTTTCAATGCTATAGAATTTGGCATCTTTTTTTTCCAATGAACATATTAATGTTGCCTAATTTAGACTATATATTGAATTGACCTATCCTAACTTAATAACTGAATTACTTCTTGAGAGAGCTTATCTCCAAATATGGTCACACTCTGAGGTACTGGTGGTTATTGCTTCAACATATGAATTTTGTAGGGGAAACAGTTCAGCCCATAATATACTATATAGACATCTCTCCAAAAATATACAAATTGCCAATAGACACATGAAATAATGCTCAGCATCACTAATCATTATGGAAATGCAAATCAAAACCACAGTGAGATGGCACTTCACACCCATTAGGATGGTTATTAGAGAAAACAAAAACAAAAATGAAAATAACAAGTGTTTATGAGAATGTGGAGAATTGCAACCCTCATGCACTCCTGGTGGGAATGTAAAATTGTACAACCACTGTGGAAAACAGTATAACATTTCCTCAAAAAATTAAAAATAGATTTACCATATGATCCAGCAATTTCACTTCTGAGAATATACCTAAAAGAACTGAAATCAGGGACTTGAAGAGATATGTACACCCATACTCATAGCAGCATTAGTCACAAAAGCCAAAAGGTGAAAGCAACCCAAGTGCCCACTGATAGATGAATGAATAAACAAGATGTGTATATACACATATATATTTACATATTATACAATGGAATAGTATTCAGCTTTTAAAAGTAAGGAAAATCTGGCACATGCTACAACATGGATGAATCTTGAGGACATTATGCTAAATGAAATAAGCCAGTCACAAAAGGACAAATACTATGATTCCACTTATATGAGGTACTTAAAATAGTTAAATTCATAGGGACATAAATAAAATGGAAGTTGCCAGGTGCTAGGGGCAAAGGAAATGAGCAGTTGTTTGATGAGTCAGAGTTTCAGTTTTGCGTGAAAAGAATTCTGAAGATAGATGGTGATGATGGTTGCACAACAATGTGAATGTATTTAATGCCATTGAACTGCATGTTTAAAATGGTAAATTTTATGTTATGTATATTTTACCATGGTTGAAAATATTTAATCTAAACAGCAAATATAAGAATCACCCGGCAAATATATAGTCCTATTTGGATTTTTCAGACAGGGTACAGGGCTCAAAAAAGGTAAAGTTGATATACGTAGCAAGTAAAAGAACCGGATTTCAAACACAAGTCTGTCTCCACTAGAGACGTGCATGCTCAAATAGACTACACTGACCACACTTTCTCAACATGGTTTAAGTATCTGTTGGAGAAAGCACTGAAAATTATAGAACACTTGGCAATATAAAGGAGTCTATTAAGAAAGTTCAATGTATTAATGCTGTATTGATCAAAAGTGTTATTTGACCTCTTTCTGTAATGACTTTTCTTCTGGAAAGCAATGATACACCTCACCTGTACTAGATAGTTTACCATTTCATAGAACTAGTATAAAGTTTTATATGTCAATGTTAAGTAGAAAAATACACCCCACTGTTGCTAATTTTCCTTTGGAAATTAGCTTTCTACCTCCAAAATCCTTTGGAATTTGGCTTTCTACCTTCCAAGAGAGAAGAGTCACTGAACTGCTTAGGAACCTGAACTGCAAAAGATCCCATGCTTTGCCCCAGTTTATAGAAAAAATTAGTGTTAATGCTTATGTAAGATATCTGGAATGCCAAGCTTTGTGCTTCATTTTCACACTAATAATCCAGCCTTTTCTAAGGCTCCAAGGTTAGACTCCCAAGGGAAATTGTTTCTTTAGCCAATTTCTGCTTGACTTCATAGTTTATAAAACACCATCTGAGATACAAGGAAAATAAAATTAATAAAACACAGAACTAGAGCCTCATATCAACGTGTTGAGGATTTATGCACATAAACTGCCAAGCACAGGTTTTGAAACAGACCCTATAGACTTCCAGTTGCCATAGTAACTGCACATTTTTATTGAATGTAAAAGTGTAAACAGATGAGCACAGCTCAGGTAAATCATCAGTGATGCCATTGTTGGCCTCTGAATGGCAGAAATAAGTAGTACATGCTGTCACTTTCTAAAATAAAATAATCATAATCATAATTTATAACCCTGACTTCTTGATCTGTGAACATCATGCCCTTAGAAACTTCTTTCAGTGCTGCTTGACTAATTACTTGTAAAGAGAAAGTTCTAATAAATTATTAATAATTTTGTTATTGAAACAGGTTGGAGAATTACACAGCAAACAGCAAATAGTGTAAATACGGCAATTCTACCACATGTTTGCACTTTGCTATGTCATTTTCTTGATCCTAATCTGTTCTTTCATTTACCCATGAAAGAAGAAGGGTATGGTGGCAACTAAAACAATTTTTATAAGTGCAAGCCCCGCTCTGAGTTGGTTACAGGTTATTTTCAGAAAAAAATAAAAGGAAAAGTATTTCAATTGGAATAATTAAAGGAAGGAAATGTTGGTGGAGACAGATATGAAAGAGCTGTAATCATTAAAATACTTCAACACAAAACTAATGTTCCTACAGTGGTCCTTTTTTCTCAATTATATGTTTTTACCAAGAGCTCTAATTCCATATTTAGAATTATTCTAAAATCTTTTGGAGAGACAGTATAAAATAAATAACCCAAGCCCTTTTTTTGGAATGGAAAGAACAAAATCTTGGGGGTGGGAAAAAAACATGCTCACATGCTTGCTGTCACAACATTAGTTAATTTCAAAGGTAAGATTTAGATACCACAATCTAAGTATTTCTTCTTTCAGAAACCAGATGAGAATATGGAATACTTATTCTTTTTTTTTTTGGCTGTGCAGCGCCGGCATGCAGGACCTTAGTTCCCCAACCAGGGATCGAATCCGCGTCCCATGCAGTGGAAGCGCAGAGTCCCAACCACTGGACCACCAGGGAAGTCCCCTGGAATATTTATTCTTAATGGTATGAAGTTGTTAGAGACGGTTATGTTTGATCATACAGCTGAGAATGAGAAATTTCCTAACTGTTTTGTTTCCTACAAGTAGGAAAATACGCTAAAATAGTAGTACAGTTTATGAATGCACGTGATAACAATAAAAAGAGCCACTAGAATGCACTCACTCATTTATTAGCAGGCCTTCAAATCTCATGCAACGACATTCGTACTAATAAAACCTCTGTCACTTATTGAACACTTAGTATGAGCTGGGCATTTTGTTAAATGCTTATATACTTCAAAGTTCACTGATTAAGAGCATAAATTCTGAAGTTGATGTTGAGTCCAAATTCTTATCCCACTGCTTGTGAGTTATATAATCTCTAAATCTTAGTTTCTTGTGAGTTATATAATCTCTAAATCTTAGTTTCTCTGTTTACAGAATGAAAATAATAGCACTTACTTCAGTGTTCTTCAGAGTGTTTTTATAAGGCACTAAATGAAATACCCATGTAAAATATTTAGTTACAGTATTAGCAGTGTACAAATGTTAGTAATTTTATATTATGATCTCATTAAATATTTATGACAACAGCAAAAGCTAGATATTATTATCCCCATTTCACAAATAAGAAAACTGAGACTTAAAGGATTTAAGTAACTTGGTCAAGTACTAGAGCCAAGATATAGATATTGATATCTACCTTGTTCTAAAATCTATGTCTTTAACTGCCATGCATACTGAATCAATGTGGGAACTAATGTTTTGAGATCTGGTTACACTTCTTATCCTTTCTCTATAGTCTTGAGGAACTCCTTTAGTCAATCCATAAGTGTTTATTAAGCTTCCACAATGTTCTAATGCTTTTCTACATATCAAAGTGATACAAAAGAAAAACAGTTCATGACATCATGGAGGTTACAATTTATCTGAGAAAACAATGTGAAAAAAATTCAATAAAGAATTTAACTGCATGATCTCACATCTAAGATTCAGGATTCCATTATGGAAAGCAGAGGTTTAGGTGTACTCGCATCATCAGAGAAGAATTCATAGAATTAAGCTGAGTTTTAGAAGACGAATATAGATAGATAGATAGATAGATAGGTAGATAGATAGATAGATAGATAGATAGACAGACAGATAATTCTTAGAGAAAAAGGAGGACATTTTGAATGTAAGAAACAGAATGAAGAAAGACATCAGAGTACTTACTGGAAAATAATTTGGAAATGGATTTGGAAGCCCTAAATTATGGAGCTGGAAGTGAAACAAAATGAGTAAATCAAAGATGTAATTGGGACTTCCCTGGCGGTCCAGTGGTTAAGACTTCACGCTTTCACTGCAGGGGGCATGGGTTCGATCCCTGGTCTGGGAACTAAGATCCTGCATGCCACACGACGCGGCCAAAAAAAAAAAACAAAGATGTAATTAATAGGAAAAATACAATAGAACTTAGGAAAAGATTTGATAAATAAGGTGAAGACAAGATACAAAAACGGCTTGGAATATTCTCACTTGGAACATGAGAAGAAATTTCATGTACCAGAGACAAAAGTAGAGAAACTGAAAAACACTTCTGCTGTGGATGATATTTTCAGTTTGAAGCTTATTGTATTTGAGAAGCTGCTGGAATAATTTCTCGCTCATTCTGAAGATGGTTGTAAAACAAAGAACAACAGCATAAGTGATAGGCAAGACCTAGAAAAAAATTTAATGATATGCATGTAATGATAATTAAAGAGATAATATAGTTTTCGTCACTTTGCAAGAAGATTGAATAATCTTGGGAGAATATAGTTGGTTGGTAGATATTAAAATAAGAGCAGTCAAAATCCAAGGTAAGCAAATTGCAGGCAGAAAGGAGGAAGATGACAAGAAAAGTATAGTTTTACACAAGCCAAAGAAATGCTACTAGGGTATCAAGGATGATTTAAATAGAGCTTTATCAAGACATTTCTCTTGTAATATCTGTACTCCCCATTTATTAATCTGAAAACAGATACTTAGAATAACTTCATACAGTTTGAATACAAGGGTTTAGGTTTCATAATTTATTGATAGTGTTTCTGTACTGTCTTCTGCAACCTTGATTAAACCTAGGTCTCTGCTATATGAACAAATTTTATTCCTTCATTTGGAGATCAAGGAAAATCATACAGTCCTCAAAAAAGTCGCAGCAAGCTACCCAGAAGATAGTAGGTGTTCAACAAGTTGTAGTAATATTCATCTCTTCTTTTATTTAAACAAAAATAAGAGCTGATTGGGATAGTTATTCTGGAAACAGGTACAAATGAGATATACATATCTGTTTCAGCCTAAAAGATTTTCAATTTTCTATGTCTAAATTTGGGCTGGTGAAGTCTCAGCAGATATTTTATATACCAAAAACAATCCCCATTGCAACGTTAAGGACATTTATATGTCACTGAATACATGAAGTGCTACAACATTATCTCATATTTATCCTTTATCGTCCATATGCAGAATTAGTTGTAATGCCCTTTCAATGTTTATGCCCTCAAATGTCCTCCTCATTCTTTAAGATTAATCTTTAACATTCCTGAGAAGACACTGCAGCCAAGGTGGAGGTTCAATTATTTTGTCCGTGAGAGCTTCTCACCCAAGCTAAGCAGTACTCTTGCCCTCTGCTTTGGTATTGCTTAGTATAGACAGCAATTTTAGCCCTGACCTTACGTTTAACATACAGTTAATTCACAATGTACATAACAACAACATATATATGTTTGTGTGCATGTGTGTGTAACAAGTTTCATAGAACAATACATTCCCATAAACTTTATTTTCCGTAAAAATGCTGAATTTACAAGAAGATATTGTGAGGATAAAGAGAATGTCCCTGTGAGATACAAATTTCCCCCAAACTCTTCTCTATCACATATCTGCTTCAACTAGGCAAATAATAATTTTCTGTATCACAAAAGGGTTTTGAGAAGTATACTTATCCAAGTCCTCTAAAGATCAGAGTGCATCAGAACTATTTTCATCTGAGTATCTTTATTGTTCATGCAATGTACTTGGGTTTCTGGTCAAACAGAATACTTGAGCTTTTCTCCTTAGAATATGTACTGAATTCTAAAACTGTGCTCCTCTTTACACCAATGATGATCTGACTACTTTTAATTATGAAAAAAAAGGATGCTTTTGTGTGTGACCATAATTTACTTAACTTAGCTAGCAGCCTTATAATGACCAATTATAGAATCATCAACTTTCACAAGACCATTTAGCAACAAAATCAATACCCTCTATATAAATGATTTTTTTCATTTCTTCTGTTTTTTTTAAATTCCCAAAGAATAAACTTCAAAAATTTGTGTTTATTCCCTTTGACACTTACATTCAAGTTAACAGATATGGCCTGAGGCCAATTAAGGCCAACTAGAAGCATTAACATTTGGACATGTATGGTAGAACTTCTTAGCATAACCCCCTACATGCACTACGTGCTCAGAAAATCTTTGAGAGAAGTAAAAGAAAGGGGTTTGTTTTTTATATATATAAAGTAATGTATAATAAATGATTCTAGAAATGAATCCTTTTAGAAGATTGGTTTAATTTTTGGTTTTTTGTTATGTTTTCTTCATACAATGTGCTAGTACCAGGATGTTAAATAGAACAGGTTTTACAGAAAAATTCACTTGATTTATCTATACATGTTCCCTCTCCCAAACAGAAGAGATAGAATATATGTATTTTGATTTCTGGGACTATTATATTTTAAGACCAGCTAAAAGAGAAATCACATAAAATTCTAATTATTACTAAGGTTGAATCTAATTATTACTAAGGTTTGTAGATGCAGATTTTCTCAGCGTTGAAGAATTGAGTTCAGGTGCGTATCTGCACTTTCAAAGCCCCAGAGAGAATCAGTTTACAAAAAAAACCCTCAAGATAACATTCTCTCCTAGTTCTTAGGGCTAGAAATTATAAGTATGTATATATTTGATTTTATCAAAATTTCTTAAAATTTAGAAGAGCTCTGATTCTTGTTCTATTTCAAATGTCTCTTTAACCCCTTCCTCTCCCATCCACACGCTAAGAAATGATAAAATTCTAGATTTTCTCTAGAAAGGGAAGTATTTTGTCACCAAAAAAAAAAAAAAGGTAATCAAATCTTGGAAAAGTAATAAATTCTTGGATACAAAAATGTTTAAAATTAAGAAGTAATGCAAAAAATTTAGCATAATGCGTGATATGTAGTTGACTCAATATTTTCCTTCTCTTCTCATGAGTCTTTTAAAGATATTCTACAGTAATAAATGGAGCTAGAATTTTGTATCTGTGTGTTAACAGATAATTTTTTAAGAAATCAACAAATGTTAAAATTTCCCAAGGATGCCTTAGAAAATGTAAATCATATTTTTTGCACAACTCAAAAAAAGCATTTGGTAGAATCTCTCTTTAACCTCTTAATGCCAAAAGAGCATCATCATAGAATCATTGTACTGGGAATAAAGAGGATGCATGAATGGGAAAAGATATCACTAATGGCACAACTGAGTACAAATGTATAAACAGTGATTGCCATAATGAACATTTGCCTAAGACAATCAGATAAACACCCACAACCTACAAAATGTGCTCTTCTATCTCCAAACTGTTGGATGCAGGCTTTCAAATTTCCTATTATCTTTAAAATCAGATATATACTATGCAATCTTCTCTGCATAGCATTTGACAGGTATCCACCTAACTCCCTCAAGCCAGAGAACATTGCCTGACAACACAGAATTCTGAAACACTAGTGTGTATTTAGAAAATAAATGCTTAACCCACCAGTATGGAAACCAAAACTATGGAAACAACTTACTCTATTGTACATTCCCACAAGTTTGTAGACTTGACTTTATATCACATGGCAACAAAATTCACTCTGTTCTTCCCAAAATAAATACAGTTAGAATTCTTAATCAGCATTTTTGAAAGCCTAAAACTAGCTTACATATTTAAAGATGCAGACATCCTAAAGTTACCATAAGCTAAACTGGGTAAGTCTTGTCCAGGGACTCTAGCTTTTGCTACATGCAGAACCAATAAGGATCTGCTAATGCTGTTATCAAATGCAGTCCTATCAGCACTAAACACTTGGCTTGGCATTTTGATAGTAACGTCTTAAAGGAAGTAGACAAGATGGGATTTTCCTTTATATAGTAATGAATAATAAAGAAGAAGCTTCTCTTATTGGGTTAGCAACTAAGAAAACTACATGAAGTTTGTGACCTAAGAAACATAAGAGATGGCATCCATGATAAATTCTCACACTGGGAAATAAACACACTAAATAGCTGTTTCTGAATTTGTGCTGTAATTCCGCTGAAGGGCTGTTCATTCCTGTGACTATTTCACAAGTGATATTTACAGGCCCTGCAATGCTAATACAGAAAGACTCACCAGCAGTGTATTCTACTTAAACTCTAGGTTATTCCAAAAAGGAAATTGTAAGCAAAGCCTAATTCACAACTCACAGAATAAAATTGTAAAACTTCCCTCCCTCCCTCAGACAAGGAGCACTATGCAGATATGGTGGTAGAAATGGGACTAAAGGAAGAAGAAAACTGTGGCTATCTCTTGGCCACAGCAAACCTGTCTTCTTTCACCAGCCTGCTTTTCTGCATTTTGCTTAGCCTTTTACTGTGCCTTTCTAACGTATGGCTTTTCTTGCTTCTTGCTAAAATTTAAAAAGGAGGAAAAAGTGTTGTCTGCTGATTTTTAAATCTTTCTCTCACTGATATGTTTAAAAAAAGAAAAAAAGCTGATCACTTATCAAGAGTTGGCAGAAATTTTTCTGCTTTTACAACTACTGTATCTTCCAGCAGTTTAGTGAGTAGGTGTCCCTATAAGCATAACAGATAAGAAAACAAGTCCAGAGAGGCTAAAAGATTTGTCCAAGACACATGACGAGTGTGTGCAAAGGCATGTTTCCATTCATATTTTCTGAAATCATACCTCATATTCCTTCCACACCACTACCCTCTCCTCTCAAAAGAATGGTATTACACAAACAAGAGCAGTCAGTGTGGTTTTTCTAGTGACCAAAACTCCTAAAGAAACCAAACTTTGCAAAGCTACCCCTGCTTACTTTATCTAAAGTACCTCCCTCCCATCCCCACTGTTCTCAGTCTCAAAGCTTTACTTCCTTCTTGCCACTTACCACAATGTATAATCCTTTTTCTGGTCATTTGCTTGTCTATCTTATACATTAGATCATAATCTCTCTGAGGGTGGGACAAGGTCTTGTTCATTGCACTCATTGTGTTTAGTTTCTAGCGCAATGCCCAGTGGAGTTGTAATGTAGTGGAGTTGTAATAAATGTTTGTTAAATGTGTGAATAGTTAAAATTTCTTCCTAATTTACACAGAAAAATCAAGCAGGGTTCTTTATGATATTATTTAGAATCAAATCCTCCAAGTGCAAGAATTATTCAGTATGAATAAAAATCATGGATTTTAGAACCATAAAGAGCTTGAGAAGACCCTTAATTTAACCACTTTGTGTAAGTGATGAAGCACTAAATCCCAAAGAGGTTACTCAGCTTACCCAGTCACACCCTTAGCCACAGATCTGGGACTAGAACTGAGTGAGAGTTTATCACCTTTATTCATTTACATGTACCTTGCATTACTGAAGAAAGGGTCTAGGGAAATTGACTAATAATGTCCAAAAAAGGCAGAAATTAGTACTGAAACAAAGTTCAATAGCAATTTTTCTTGTCGCTGGAAACATTTGATTCAGCTTCCAAATAATAGTAATTTACATAAGAAAATGCGGTACATTGCTGATGAAAACATGCATTTTGCCTCATAACTTACTATACTGTGTTTCAGGATAAAAGACATATTTTAACATGATTTAGTCCCTTCCTCACACACACACAAAAAAATCCAGCATTTCTGAAATAAAATCATTTGGAAAAGTAGAAGAGTATATCAAATAAAGCCACAGATAGGGTCTTTATACAACTTTCCAATTGCTGCATCAACTCAGAGAAAATACCCTCTAAAATAAATGAAAATAAATAAATAAATACATAAATTTTTAAAAGTGTCTTCTGACTAACCTATTAAATACCATCTTGGGTACTTACAAATAACATTTTCATCTTGCGATGCAAGCTGCTTATAAATATATACCAAGGATTATTAATATTATTTTAATTTTATATTACTGTGTAACAAAAGGAAAGAAAAAATGTCCGTACTGAAATCATCTGTAATTCACACGACAGCAAGTAGTTATTACAGCCCATATGGAGTGAAGATCACCCACTGCTGAAAGTTCCATGAGAATGTGACAAGGTGACATACTGGAGTTAAGTGTTGTATGCTGGGTGGCAGCTGATTTCATAGAGGCGCAGAACTCACTATATGAAAAGGATGTACAGAAGCCACCATGCCGACAGGGGTGAAAACTGAGGAATCAAACAAATGTTTCTGATTCAAAGTTGTTCTCCTACAATAACAACCAGCACCAAATGAGTTGCCATGGTGGAGAGCAAGCTGTGCTCTGAGACTAATTGCTGCACTTGTTAGAGTGTGCAAGAAGGTGTTTATTTGTTTTAAATGTGTTTGGTGCCAAGACATCCCCGGGATCTGGAGCTGAAGTGGAAACAGAATGACAGTGTTTAGAAAACTAAACACAAAAACAAAAGAGAAAGAGAATTTTTTTTCTGAAAGTGACTTGAGCGTTGTATCCTGTGTGATTAATTCTTAAGTCTCCTTCACATCAACCCATGGGAGCCCACGCTGGAATGGAGTGTATTAAGTCTGGGATGCTTTGAGGTTGTTATTTTATTTAGATGGTGAATTATTCAAAGAAGGGAAGATCAGTCTAAGAGCTACCAAATAAAAGGGAATGAACTCAGGAAAAGGAAGGAAGTGAAGTACAAAATGTGGGTGTTCAAACAGTTCCACCTGAACGACAAAGTTTAGAATATGTAATATGGGGAATTTGCCACACTGTATCTTTCCAGCTTCAGAAATAATAACTAGATTTTGACTGACATTTTTAAAGGTTTAATGATGGAAATACTTCTACTGAACAACCTTGTTTTTCTTCTCTCATACTTCATAGGCCTCCAGAGTCCTCCTTTGGACAGAAATTTGCTACTCCAAATCTAAGCCCAAAATATTTATGGAATATGATTTAAAAGTATGTTAATGCCTCCAACCAGTGAACATGGTAAATATTAAAACCAGTTATTGTTACTCATTAGTTTTCTTTTGATATAAAGATATCTGAGCACTAATAAACTCATCAAGGACAAATTTAATACGCTTATATTTTTCATGTTATGTGGATTGTCATTTAAAATTGAGGAATATGAATATTCATTGTGCATCATACATAATTTTTGAAATACCTGTTTTACATAAACTGTATTACCAAATATATATATATATATATATATCAAGCTAATTCAATTTTTTTAAGTTCTCTTTATATAACCTCAAAAATGTATACAAAAAAATTTTTGCTTGGTTCAATTCTATTTCTCTGTGTATCTCTCTTTCTTCCTCTTTCCTTCTCAGGTATTTGAAAATTTCTCAAAAAGGAGGAAGTGGTAACTTTCATTTCCCACCACAAGTACAATAATGCAAATCTATACCCACCATAGATAAAAAAATTCATTTTACTGTCATTTACTTTCTATATTTTACTGCTTCCTGCCACATATAATGTGACTGGTTCATTAATGTGTAGTGGAAAACGTATGTCAAACTGAGAGTCATGCAAATCATCAATCCTACACAAAAAGCAAATTTCATATCCATGAAAATCTTACAACTTCTCCAAGATTAAATTTATATTTAACTTTGAAACTATATTCATTTGATCTTTGAAAAATATAGTCTTTATTCTCTCTAAAAGCATTAATTTCATGTTTTTATCTGGTCTTCTGTACAAATAAGAGAATACGTTTACAAAAACAGCCTCATGGCAAAGAAACGCCAGTTTACTTAACTGAGGCAATGAGCATTCGTCTCCGGTTTAATGCAAAATACACTAAGTAAGTCAGTCACATATTATTAGCCCAACTATTACGATTACATGGGAGATATTCTGCCTTACCAAAGTTCCTGAAACAAAGGAAAACTAGAAAAACCAACAAATGAACCAGTCTGTGTAGAGATCTGTGTGTATGCGTATACTTACAATGTTTACCCTGATATTTATAATTCTAATCCAATAACACAGGGTTCACCCCTTGCTTTCTATATTCTCTGTTTTTATCTCTATGCTGTCTTCACCCCCTCCACCAAGCACTCAACTGCAAGAGCAGTGGTGTCACTCAGAGGAATGCTGGTCACTGTCCCCACTGACAGCTCCAGAGTTCTGACTCAGAGATTTTGCCTGTGGGAAGAACAGACTGTAAAACAGATGGCTCCTAATCTCTCCTAAAGGAACTGGCTACATTTACAACTGAACATGAAGTTTTAACCTGAGGGTGCTCTCAAGAATAGCGGAGATTGGAATGGGAGAATATATTCGCAAATCATATATCCAATAAAAGGTTAATATCCAAAATATATAATATATATATAAAAATATCCAAAATATATAATATCCAAAATATATAAAGAACTCATACAATTCAACAAAAAAGCAAACAACCTGATTAAAAAATGAGCAGAGGATCTGAATAGACGTTTTTCCAAAGAAGACAAAGAGCTGGCAATCAGGCACATGAAAAGATGCTTGACATAGCAAATTATTAGGGAAATGCAAATGAAAACCACAATGAAGTATCACCCCACATATTTTAGAATGGCTATTATCAGAAAGGCAAGAAATAACGAATGTTGGAGAGGATGTGGGAAAAAGGGAAACTTCATATACTGTTGGTGGTAGTGTAAAATGAAACAGCCACTATGGAAAACAGTATAAAGACCCCTCGAAAAGTAAAAAATAGAATTACCATATGATCCAGCTATACCACTCCTGGGAATTTATCCAAAGATTATAAAAATATTAATTTGAAAAGATATATGCACCCTTATGTTCGTTGTAGCATTATTTATAATGGCCAAGATATGGAAAAAACCCATGTATCGACAACAGATGAATAGATAAAGATGTGATGTATAGATATATATAATGGAATACTACTCAGCTGTAAAAATAGATGAAGTCTTGCCACTTGCAACAACACTGATGAACTTTGAGTGTATCTAAGTGAAGTAAGTCAGATAGCGAAAGACAAATACTGTATGATATGACTCATATGTGGAATATAAATAAATAACTTAAACAAGACAAAACAAACAAAACAAACACATAGATACAGAGATCAAAACCGTGGTTACCAGATGGAAAGAAGGGTAGGAGGAGGGCAAAATGGGTAAAGGGGATCAACTGTATACTGATGGATGGAAACTAAACTTTTGGTGATGAGCACAGTGTAGTATTTACAGAAGTCAACATATAATATTGTATATATGAAATTTACATAGTGCTATAATCCAATGTTACTCCAATAAATTTAACTGAAAAAAGAATGGTGGAGGTTGTGGTGAAAGGAGATTCAAGGGTGAGGAGATTCATGGATCTAATGAAGATACAGCCTAGACTATAGACTGGCTTGATCACAGGAGATAACTGAGCAATAAGACAGGAAGAATCCTCCTGGGGTCAGAACAAATATCAAACACTGACTTCAGAAACTATTCCATCCACTGAAGGAGACATAATTGGATTTGATTAGTCTATAGAAGAATATATGCCTAGGTTATTGTTGAAAATGAAGCAATCAACTGGAAATCAGTCAGGTTTAATAGCTAGGTGTGGTTAGGAAAAGAATGAAAAGAGTTCTACCCGTATCATCGTTATCCCAGGGTGACTGTGGTCATATCCAAACCTGCACCTCCCTGAATAGCAACCCTGGAGAGTTAAAACTGGGAGGCTGGGGGGAAAAGATATCACTAAAATAATCCCACCAATTACTAAACAAACAAATGAACAATAGCAAGCCAGCCTACAAAGTGGGGAGGAGAAAACCCATACTTGCTACAATGTATTATAAAATATATTACTATTATATATTTATATAATATAAATTATATACATACTTATATATATATAATACAGTAATATATAAAATATATTACTACTTGTTATTCAGTACAATATATTATAAAATATCAAGTTTCCAAAAACAAATTAGGAGGCATGCAAAGAAACAAGAAAATATGACCCGTACACTGTGGGTGGTGGGGGGGAGTCAGGCAACAGAAGCTACCTGTGAGAGTAACCAGATGTTAGATTTAAAAGAAAAAGATTCCAAAATAGCCATTATAAATATGCTCACAGAATTACACTCAGAATCAAAAGAAAACATGATTAAAGAAATAGAAGAAGGTAAGATGACAATGTTGCATCAAATAAAGAATATCAATACAGATACTGAAATTATAAAAAATGAAAGAACCCAATGGAAATGACAGAGTTATAAAGTACAATACTAAAATTGTAAACATTCACTAGAGGGGCTCTATAATACATTTGCAATGGTAAAAGAAAGAATTAAAAACTTTAAAATATATTGATAGACATTATGCAAGGCTAAATAGAGAGAAAAAGAATAAACATAAATGGAGACTCAGAGAAATGTGAGACAACATTGAGCGTCAAGGTACATATAATGAGAATACCAACAGAGAAGAAAAAGACATGAGAAGAAAAAATATTCAAGAAGGTGTGGCCAAGATGGCAGAGTAGGAAGACCCCAGGCTCACCTCATTCGAAAGGCATATCAAAATTACAACTACTCACAGAGCAACTATCTATGAGAGTGACCTGAAGACTAGCAAAAATGATTTACCACAACTAAAGATACACAGAACAAAGTATAATGAGATGGGTGGGAGGAGAAAGATGTGATACAATCAAGACCCACACCCTGAGAAGGTGACCCACACATAGGAGGATAATCACAATTGCAGAGGATCCTCCCAAGGAGCAAGGGGTCCAAGCCCCACATTAGGCTCCCTAGAAGAGGGGTCCTGCACTAAGAAGACAAGGCCACAGAATGTCTGGCTTTGAAGGCCAGCAGGGCTTCATACAGGAAAGCCAGAGGGCTGTTAAAGGGGTGAACAAAATCTCACATGCTCCAAATCCAGCACAGAGGCACTAATTTGAAAGGATCCTGGGTCAGCCCATTTGCTTAACTTGAAAAGCCTCCCAGAGAGGAAGGAGGCAACTAGGAAACCCCCTGGGGACACAGATGCTGGTGGCAGCCATTTATGGGAGATCATTCATCCAAAAGGACACTGGTGCTGGCAAATATTATTTTGGAGTCATCTCTCTAGCCTATTAGCGACAGGGGTTTACCACCCACCAGCAGGCCGGCACCAGTCCTGGGAACCCCCAGGCCGAGTAGCCAGCTGCAGGGGAAACCAGCCCTGCCCACCATCAAGCCAGAACCAGCCCAGGTCCTCCTGGGCCCTGCAGCAAGCCACACCAGCCAGGCCCTGCCCACCAGCAGACGGACACCATCCCCAGGAACCCCAGGCATGCAGGACCCCCCAGCCAGCCACCCTGGGACCAAACCCTACCAACCAGTGGGCCAGGAGCCACAGCCAGAGGCAGGGTCTGACAGCTAATTGGTCCAGGGCCAGCCCCACCTACTAATGTGCCCACAGTTGACAGCCCCACCAAAACAGAAGGGTCCTTACAGCCCATATGGGGGCACCTCTAGAGCATATAGCTCTGGTGACCAGAGGGGAGTGTGCTGCTGGGCCCCATAGGATGTCTCCCACATAATGTCACTTCTCCAGATCGGGACATGTAACCAACCTAATACATAGAAATAAACACAGAGAATTCAGCAAAATGAGGAAACTGAGAAATATGTTCCAAAGGAAGAAACAAAACAAAACCCAGAAGAACTAAGCCAAGTGGAGATAAGCAATCTACCTAATAGAAACATCAAGATAAATTATAAAAATGCTCAATGAAGTTGGGAGAAAAATAAATGAACACAATGAGAAGTTTAACGAAGAGTTAGAATATATAAAGAAGAATCAAAGGGAGCTGAAGAATAAAATAACTGAAATTTTTTAAATGCACTAGAAGGACTGTAGTTTAGATTACTCAGAGGAAAGCATCAGCGACTAGGAAGAAAAATAACTGAAAATCACCCAAACTGAGCAGAAAAAAGGTAAAAAGAATTTTTTTTAATGAGAATATAGTTTAAGAAACCTCTGAGACAACATCAAGTATACTAACATTCACACTACAGGAGTCCAAGACGGAGAAGAGAGAGAGAAAGGAGAAAGAACTTATTTGAATAAATAATAGCTGAAAACTTCCGAACCTGAGAAAGGAAATAGACATTCAGGTCCAGGAAGCACAGAGTTCCAAACAAGATGAACCTAAAGATGTCCACACCAAGATACATTATAATTAAAATGGCAAAATTATTTAAAGATAAAGAGAGAATCTTAAGAGCAACAAGAGGAAAGCAACTGGTTATGTACAAGAAAACTCCCATAAGAAAATAAGCTATATTTTCAGCAGAATTTTGCAGGCCAGATGGAGTGGCACAATATATTTAAAATGATAAAAGGAAAAAACTTAAAACCAAGAACACAATACCCAGCAAGCTATCATTCAGATTTGAAGAGAGATAAAGAGTTCTACAGACAAGCAAAAGCTAAAAATGTTCAGCACCAGTAAACCAGCTTTACAAGAAATATTAACAGGGCTTGTTTAATTGGAAAAGAAAAACTGCAACTATTTATAAATCTAGTAGGAAGGCTAAATAACAAAAGTAGTAAAATCATCTATATCCACAATAAGTAGTTAAGGAATACATAAAACAAAAAGATGTAAAATAAGATGTTAAAAACATTAAAAGTGGGTGTTGGTTAACAAGGTAGGGTTTTTAGAATGCATTAGAAGGAAAGAGATCATCAACTTAAATAATCATGTATATACGTAAGTTATTATAAATGAACCTCATGGTAACCACAAACCAAAAACCCATAATAGATATCCCCTCCCAAAAAAAGAAAAAGGAATCCAAATAGAACACAAAAGATACTCATCAAATCACAAGGGAAAAGAGCAAAATAAAGGCAACAAAAAAGAACTACAGAAACAACCTTAAAACAATTAACAAAATGGAAAAAAGTGCATAATTATCAGTAATTACCTTAAATGTAAAAGAAATAAATGCTTTAATCAAAAGACCTAGAGTGGCTGAATGGATTAAAAAAAAGGACCCACATATCAATATATGCTGCCTACAAGAGACTCACTTCAGAGCTAAAGACATAAACAGACTGAAAGTGAAGAGATGAAATGATATTCCATGCAAATGGAAACAAAAAGAAAGCTGGCATAGCAATATTCATATTAGACAAAATAGACTTCAAAATAAAGACTGTAATAAGAAACAAAGAATGACATTAAATAATGATAAATGGATCAATGCAACAAGAAGATATAAAAATTATAACTATATAAACACTCAATAAAGAAGTACCTAAATATAAAAAGCAAATATTAACAAATAAAAAGGGAGAAACTGACAGTAACACAATAATAAAGTTAGGGACTTTAACACCCCTAACATCAATGGACAGAGCATCCAGACAGAAAATCAATAAGGAAACACTTGCCTTAAACTACATATAAGATCAGATGAACTTAATGGATACCTTATAAGGAACACTTCATCCAAAAGCTGCAGAATACACATTCTTTTCAAGTGCACATGGAACATTCTCCATAGTAGATCACATACTAGGTCACAAAACCAGTCGCAATAAATTTAAGCTTGAAATCTTATCAAGCTTCTTCTCTGACCACAATAGCATGAGGCAAGAAATCAGCTACAGAAAAAAAATCTTCAAAAAACACAAACACCCAGAGGCTAAACATCATGCTACCAAACAACCAATTGGTCACTGAAGAAATCCAAGAGGAAATCAAAAAATAGCTAAAGACAAATGAAAATGGAAACACAATGATCCAAAATCTATGGGGCACAGAAAAAAGCGGGAAGTTTAAGAGGGAAGTTTACAAAGATGCAAGACTACCCAGGAAACAAGAAAAATCTCAAACAATCTAACCCTACATCAAAGGAACTAGAAAAAGATGACCAAAGTCCAAGTTAATAAAAGGAAGAAAAAAATAAAGATCAGAGGAGAAACAAGTGAAATAAAGACTAAAAAAACAATAGAAATGATCAATGAAACTAAGAGCTAGATCTTTGAAAAGATAAGCAAAATTGATAAACCTTGGGCTTCCCTGGTGGTGCAGTGGTTGAGAGTCCACCTGCCAATGCAGGGGACATGGGTTCATGCGCTGCTCCGGGAAGATCCCACATGCCGCGGAGCGGCTAGGCCCGTGAGCCATGGCCACTGAGCCTGCGCGTCCGGAGCCTCTGCTCCGCAATGGGAGAGGCCACAACAGTGAGAGGCCCGCGTACCGCAAAAAACAAACAAAAAAAAAAAACTGATAAACCTTTAGATAGACTCACCAAGAAAAAGAGAGGGTGCAAATAAATAAAATTTAAAAATGAAAGAGAAGTTACAGCCAACAAAACAGAAATGCAAGGGATCATAAGAGATTACTATGAACAATTATACACCAATAAAGCGGACAACATAGAATAAATAGATAAATTCTGAGAAACATAAAATCACCCAAGACTGAATCAAGAAAAAGTAGAAAATACGAGCAGACCAATTACCAGTAATGAAACTGAATTAGTATTTTAAAAACTCCCAACAAACAAATGTCCAGGACCAAGTGGCATCACAGATAAATCCTACCAAACATTTAAAAAACACTTAACACCTATCTTTCTCAAACTATTTCAAAAATTGAAGAGAAAGGAACACATTCAAACTCATTCTACGAGACCAGCATCACCCTGATACCAAAACCAAAGACACCACAAAAAAAAAAAAAAGAAAGAAAATTACAGGCCAATATCACTGATGAACATAGATGGGAAAATCTTCAACAAAATATTAGCAAAACAAATTCAACAGTACATTAAAAGGATCATACACCATGATCAAAAGAGATTTATCCCAGGCATGCAAGAATGGTTCAATATCCACAAATCAATCAACATAATACACCATATTAACAAATTAAAGAAAAAAAGTCATACTATCATCTCCCCAGATACAGAAAAAGCTTTTGACAAAATTTAACATCCATTTATGATAAAAACTCAACAAAGTGGATATAGAGGGACTATACCACAATGCAATAAAGACCATATATGACAAACCCACAGGGAATATCATACTCAATGGTGGAAAGATAAAAGCTCTTCCTCTAAGATCAGGAACAAGACATGGATACCCACTGTCACCACGTTTATTCAGCATAGTTTTGGAAGCCTTAGCCAAAGCAATCAGACAAGAAAAATAAATAAAAGGCATCCAGGTTGGAAGAAAATAACTAAAATTGTCACTGTTGACAGATGACAAAATACTATAGATGGAAAATCCTAAAGACACCACCAGAAAACTACTAGAACTCATCAATGAATTTGGTTAAGTTGAAGGATACAAAAATAATATACAGAAATTTGTTGCATTTCTATACACTAACAATGAACTAGCAGAAAGAGGTATTAAGAAAATAATCCCATTTACCATTGCAACAAAAAGATAAAATACCTAAGAATAAATCTAATCAAGAAGGTAAGAGGCTTGTGCTTGAAAAATATAAGACATTGATGAAAGAAATTGAAGAATACACAAACAAATGAAAAGATATACTGTGCACATCAATTGGAAGAATTTGTATTGTTAAAATTACCATATTTCCCAAGTAACTGACAGATAGAAAGCAATCCCTATCAAAGTCATTTTTCACAGAACTAGAAAAAATAATCCTAAAATTTGTATGAAAACACAAAAGAAACTGAAGAGCCAAAACAAACTTCAGAAAGAACAAGAAAGCTGGAGATATCATGAGCCCTGATTTCAAACTATACTACAAAGCTACAGTTATCAAGCAGAATAAAGAGCCAAGAAAGAAACTCACGGTTATATGCCCAATTAATCTACAACAAAGGAGGCAAAAACATACAATAGGGAAAAGACAGCCTCTTCAATAAATAGTGTTGGGAACACTAGACAGCTACAGGTAAAGGACTCAAGCTGAAGTACTTTGTCACACCATATACAAAAATAAACTCAAAATGGATTACAGAACTAAATGTAAAACCTAAAATCCTAAAATGTTAGAAGAAAACATAAGCAGTACACTATCTGACATTAATCTTAGCAATATTTTTCTTTTGGATATGTCTCCTCAGGCAAGGGAAAAGAAGCAAAAATAAACAGGACTATATCAAACTAAAAAGCTTTTTTACAGTGAAGAAAACTATCAACAAAGTTAAAAGGCAACCTACTGAATGAGAGAAGATATTTGCAAATGATATGTCAGATAAGGGGTTAATATCTAAAATATACAAAGAACTCATACAACTCAAAATCAAAAAAAAATACAAACAACCCAAATAAAAAATGGGCAGAGGGCCTGAATAGACATTTTTCAAAGAATACATACAGATGGCCAACAGACACATGAAAAGATGCTCAACATCACTAATCATCAGTGAAATGCAAAACAAAACCACAATGAGATATCACCTCAAAACTGTCAGAATGGTTTTTATCAAAAAGACAAATGACAAGTCTCGGCAAGGATATGGAGAAAAGGGGACCCAAGTACACTCTTGGTGGGATATAAATTGGCAGAGCCACTATGGAAAACAGTATGGAGGTTCCTCAAAAAAATAAAAGTAGGGCTTCCCTGGTGGCACAGTGGTTGAGAGTCTGCCTGCCAATGCAGGGGACGCGGGTTCGTGCCCCAGTTCGGGAGGATCCCACATGCCGTGGAGTGGCTGGGCCCGTGAGCCATGGCCGCTGAGCCTGCGTGTCCAGAGCCTGTGCTCCGCAACGGGAGAGGTCACAGCAGTGAGAGGCCCGTGTACCGCAAAAAAAATAATAATAAAATAAAATAAAATAAAAATAAAACTACCAAGTGATCCAGCAATTCCACTTCTGGGTATTTTCCTGAAGAAAACATAAACACAAATTTGAAGAGGTATATACACCCCATGTTCACTGCAGTATTATTTACAATAGCCAAGATATTGAAGCAACCTAAGCATCCATCAACAGATGAATAAAGATATTGTGTATGCATATGTGTGTGTGTGTGTATAATGTAATATTACTCATCGATTAAAAAAAAAATCTTGTCATTTGTGACAACATGGTTGGACCTAGAGGGTATTGTGCTAAGTGAAATAAGTCAGACAAAGAAAGACAAATACTGTATGATTTGACTTACATGTGGAATCTAAAAACCAAAACAAACAAACATAACAAAACAAAAACAGACTCATGGATACAGAGAACAAACTGGTTGTTGCCAGAGGCAAGGAAGATGGGGAGCTGAGTGAAATAAGTGAGGGAAATTAAGAGGTACAAACTTCTAGTTCTGAACAGAAATCTAATGTACAGCGTAGGGAATACAGTCAATAATATTGTAATAACTTTGTATGGTGATAGATGGTAACTAGTCTTATGGTGATCATTTTGAAATGTATAAAAATAATAAATCACTACGTTGTACACCTGAAACTAATGGAATACTGTAAGTCCATTATACTTCAATAGAAAAAAAGAACCTAATCAGAAAGATAAGATCAAGGTATCTCCTGCTGTCATAGAACAGGAATTGTAAACATTTACTAAAAAGGGTCATATAGTAAATATTTTCAGCTTGTAGGCCATACTGCCTTTGTCACAACCACTGAACACTGCCATGTATTGCAAAAACAGTTACAGAAAATACTAAAAGAAAAGATATAGGTAGCTGTGTTCTGATAAAATTTTACTTACCAAAAATAGGTGGGTTGGATTTGGTCCAAGGCCATATGGACTGTATAGTCCCCTGTATAGACTATGCAAATGTTATAATCTTGAAATTGTATTAAACATATTTAAATTGTTTTTAATTTTTAAAAAAGTATAGCAGATAAAATTAATTAAGCTAAAAAATAAATGTAAAACATAAAATAAAATGCAGAACACATGGTAAGTTATCTCTAATCTTTCTGACAGGCTTTAAAAAAATGTTACTAGAGATAAAGAGAGATATTTTATAATGATAAAAGGGTCAATCCATCAGGAATATATAAAAAATTATCAATGTATATGCACCTATTAACAGAGCACCAAAATATAAAAGGCAAAAACTGACAGAACGGAGAAACAGATGATTCAACAATAATAGTTGAAGATTCCAATATCCCACTTTCAATAATAGATAAAAACAATTAGAGAGGAAACAAGCTATGAACAACACTATAAGCCAACTAGGTCTAACAAACGTCTATAGAATACTCTACCCAACAACAGAATATATATTTTTCTCAAGTGCAAATGAGACATTATGCAGAATAAACCATATGCTATGCCACGAAACAATAAATTTAAAATGACTAAGTATTGTTCTCTGAACATAATGAAATAAAATTAGAAATCAATGACAAGGGAAATTTAAGAAAATTCATAAATATGTGGAAATCAAACTACACATTCTTAAAGAACCAATGGGTCAAAGAAGAAGAAATTAAAAAGTAAATCAGAAAATAGATGACTGAAAATAAAGTCACAACATATGAAAACATATTGGATTCAGTTAAAACAATAGAGGAAAATTTATAATTTCAAATGTCAATATTTAAAAAAATAAATATCAAATATCTCAAATCAATAATCTTAACTTCTACCTTAAAATTTTGGAAAAGAAGAGCAAAGCAAGCAAAAATAAACTTAAATACTGGAGCAAAAATTAGTGAAATAGAGAACAGAAAATTAGGTTCTTCAAAAAAATCAACAAAATTACCTAATCTTTACCTGGTTTTACCAAGAGAAAAAGAGAAAAGAATCAAATTACAAGAATCAGAAATGAAAGAGTAAACATTACTACCAAACTTACATAAATAAAAAGATTATGAAGAAATATTGTAAACAGTTTCACATCAACAAATTACGTGACAGAAGAAATAGAAAAATTCTTAGAAAGTCACAAACTACTAAAATTGACTCAAGAAGAAATAGACAATCTGAATAAACGTTTAAAAAGTGAAGAGATTCAATCTATAATTTTAAACGCTAGTCACAAAGAAGCCCAGGCCAATATGGCTTCACTGCTGACCTCTACCAAATATTCAAAGAGGAATTAATACCAATTCTTCAAACTCTTTCAAAAAAATAGGAGAGCACACTTCCCAACTCATTTTATGAGGTCAGTATTACCCAGATTCTAAATCCAGCAATGAAAACTGGAAAAAAAAAAAAAAAACCTACACAAGAAAATAAAACTACAGTCCAATATTTCTTATGAATACTGATGCAAAAATCCTCAACAAAATACTAGCAAACCGAATCCAATGACATATGAAAAGAATGACACAGTATAGTCAAATGAGATTTACCCCATCATACTAAATTGGTGTCAACATCTGAAAATCAATTAATGTAATGCATAATATTAATAAAATTGTAAAAATCACAAAATCATCTCAATAAACACAGATAAAGCATCTGACAAAATCCAACACCCTACAATGATAAAAAACATTTCACAAACTAGGAATAGAAGGGAACTTCCTCAACCTGATAAAACACATCTAGAAAAAACTCCATAGTTAACATCATACTTAATGGTGAAAGACTGAAGCTTACCCCCAATATCAGGCACAAGACAAGGTAGCCACTCTCATCACTTATATTTAACCTCATACTGGAAGTCCTCACCAGATCAATTTGGCAAGAAAAAGAAATAAAAGGCAAAGGAAGAAGTAAAGGCAGGAAGCAAAGGAAGAAGTAAAACAATATCTATTCAAAGACGTCATGATCTTACACAGAGAAAATCCTTAAAAATCCACTAAAAAATTATCAGAATAAATGAGTTCAGCAAGTTTGCAGGATACAACATCAATATGCAAAAATCAATTATATTTCTATGTTTGCAATAAACAATCTGAAAATAAAAATAATAAAATTCCATCTGTAATAAGATCAAAAGGAATAAAACAGTAATAAAATTAACAAAAGAAGTGCAAAACTTATTCTCTGAAAAGTAAAAAACATTGTTGAAAGAAATGAATGAAGATCTAAATAAATGCAAAAGCATTCCACGATCATGGATCAGAAGACTTAACATTGTTCAGAAGGCAATATATCCCAAACTGATCTACAGAGTCAGTGCAATCCCTATGAAAATCCCAGCTGTTATTTTTTTTTTAGAAATTAACAAGCTGATTCTAAAGTTCATATGGAATTCCAAGGAGTCCAGAGTAACCAAAACAATCCTACTAAAAAAAAAAAAAAGCATAAAGGAGGATTCATACTTCCCAGATAGTGTGGTACTGGCATAAGGATAGATATATAGATCAATCCAATAGAATTAAAAGTTATGATGGGGCTTCCCTGGTGGCGCAGTGGTTGAGAGTCCGCCTGCCGATGCAGGGTACACGGGTTCGTGCCCCGGTCCGGGAAGATCCCACATGCCGCGGAACGGCTGGGCCCGTGAGCCATGGCCGCTGAGCCTGCGCGTCCGGAGCCTGTGCTCCGCAACGGGAGAGGCCACAACAGTGAGAGGCCCGCGTACCACAAAAAAAAAAAAAAAAAAAAAAAAAAAAAGTTATGAGGAGAAAACAGCTATTTCAAGTTGCTGCCTAGGCATTTTACAGTCTGGACATTTAGATAAGGACCCAAGCTTGGGATTCGCACCACAAGTTCCCACTTTGCTTTTCCTGTCACCTTTTAAAATAAACACTTAAGAGTTGAGTCTGCAAAAAATTAGTGACCTCCACCCTAACTACCTTATAAGTAACAGGTGCTTGCTACCTGGGACAGAGAACTATATTTCCCCCAGCTTACTGTGTGCCCCTCTCCCACTTTCTGCGATCTGTAAGTAATACATTTTGTGACTTTACTTCTTTTGTGTGAGTGTACTGAAACTGTGCCTTCAATCAAAATGGCCCTGGGGTTTTTACTTCCCCAAAGTGGGAGCTCAGGTGCTGAGAGCTACCTGCCAACCCCATGTGGGTGGCTTGTGGCTCCTCATTCAGCAGGAAATAATCCGCACATTCTTTTTTTTTTCCACAGGGCCCAAATGAGTTAATGACCTTGACTCAAGATCCTCTTTGGAAAACATACTCTACATGGTTTAAAAACCAAGATCCCTATGCCATTGTGCATGAACAGATGAAAACTAGTTGGAAAGTAGTTTTAGAAGTTCTTGGAAGGCAAATTATATGATGAGTTGGATTTCTATCTCATACAATGTACAAAAATTAACTCTTGTCTGTCATGAAAAGGATATTAAGGTTAAGTTGACTCATGATTGACAACAGTGTATTATAGTTAAGAACATTTCCTAAGTGTCTGTATCTGCAATAAAATGGGTATGATCTTTTCAAATGTAATAGTTTATAAACCATAAAAGAGATTATTGATTTACTAGACTAGATTTCAGTGGGTGGAAAAGTATGATATTCTCTTAAACTAATCAGATTCTTAGCTATCAGGAACTTAGCATCTGGTACATAATTAAAATAGCATTGAGATAGTATTGCATGTTAAATAAATAGGAAAAAAACAGAGAACTAGCTTTATAAATTCAAACCTACAAAGTTAACAGTAAGGTCCTTATTCCCCATAGAATTTCTTCTTTATTTCTTTGTGATTTTTATCTTAGAATAAAATGCACTTTGAATGCAATGATGGAAATTTTTTCAACCATGGTGGCAAAGTCATCTCTAGCATAACGGGTCTGGAGTTATACTTCCTGGGTGCAAATCATACTTCCATTATTCTGCGAGCTAAACAGTCAGGAAAGTTGGCTCATCATAAAATATGACTATAATAGTAATTTCTACTTCATTAAGTTATTGATACGATAAGATTACTGTCACATATTAAATGCTCAATAAATATTAGCAATTGATATTTTCTCTAAGTTCCTTTAAAGTTCACCAGAGAAAAATATTTCTCTGTATCCTTATATATATGTAAGTCTGACCTAAACCAGAGTATTGTTCTGACTAACTTCATTTAATGAACACAAGGAACAAACATCTGTTTTCTCTGAAATTTCAGTTCTTTCTTGCTTATTTGTTATGTCGAAGGTGATAGGAAGGCATAGAGTATGACTTCTCTTCAGTTATTAAAATCCTTTTTACACTGACTCATTCAACAAATATAATTTGAACACTTACTATGGTTAAGGTACCATGCAAAGTGTTAATATAGGTTGCTACAATTTCAAGGCTGTACACGTACAGTTTTAATGGCTCTTGTATTTAAAATAATAACAAATAAACTCCAAAAAAGTACTTAAAATAATTTTTTTAATGTGAATTTAAAAAGACAAATTATATATTGTAAGAAAGTGAGCCCACAGAAACAGATTTTTCCATAAACCAGAAGTGAAAATCTGGTCAGTGATGCCCCAAGCTGCTATTCCAAAAAGATACCTGCCACAAAATAAATGTCACTGGCCATTTGTCATACTTTAATTATACTTCTCAGGCAATATTTTTCCTATCATTATTTTCCCCATTGTTATTATCATAATCATTGTTATAATTATCATTATCCCCATTAGCCAACTATTTTAGATATTCAAAATTTCTTCATATCCAAAACATATTTTGTTCAGAGATGCAAAAATATAATCCAAGTAAAAATGGCAGAAAGTATTTGGACCATACTTCTCTAGCATAATTTAGTCCTCAAATCAAGACCTCCTAAATAACCTATGTAGGGAGCTTGAAAATCACAAATCAAAATGTCAAACAGCTTCATGTAGTAATCAAACTATGCACAAATATGCCTGGTCTCATGTTTCCAGGTCAAAAATAGGACTGTATTCCCCATCCCCTGCTTTTAAGTTAAACATAGTAATAATTTGTTTATTCCAATGAAATGTGAGTCAAAATGATGCCTACTACATCCAAGCAGAAGGGTTTACAAGCCAGCACATGATTCACCATAAGTCAGACTACAGCTAATTCATGTAAATAGCCATTGCTAAATCAAAAGAGATCCGATTAACATTAGCTACAATGAAACAAAATATCTCTCATTTTAACAAACATAAAAGACTACAAGTCACTGAAAAACAGAAAACAATTTTCAAATGGAACTACACATACAAACCTAATTCTATATTGTATGCACAGATACTGCTAAAACAAAGTGATTCAGAAAGTTTGAAAATAACAATAGCGAAAGGCATACACAGATATAATACAAAAAAAAAAGACAGGTTTGTGATATTACTATGAGATGAATCAAATTAGGTAGAATTCAAGCCAATGTATTAGAAAATTCAAAACAAAAAAGCCAAAAAGGGTACTTTATCAGTCTAGAGGATACAAATCACAATGAATCGTTAATATCTACACATCTCACATGACAACTTTTTAAAGGATAATACAGGAAATATACGCAAAAATAGAAATATATTAGTAGTAGGACATTATTAGGCTGCACACAAAAAAACACAATAAATATTAAAAAGTAGAAGAATACAGACAATATTCTCTGATCAAAAAATAGAAAATAACTTTAAAACCAGAAACAAAAAGACCTGTTCACTTGGAAATTTAAAAAATAAAACTTGTGGGCTTCCCTGGTGGTGCAGTGGTTGAGAGTCCGCCTGCCGATGCAGGGGACACGGGTTCGTGCCCTGGTCCGAGAGGATCCCACATGCCGCGGAGCAGCTGAGCCCGTGAGCCATGGCCACCGAGCCTGCGTGTCCGGAGCCTGTGCTCCGCAACAGGGGAGGCCACAACAGTGAGAGGCCCGTGTACCACAAAAAGAATAAATAAATAAATAAATAAATAAATAAAATAAAATTTGCAAATCTTGTGTCAAAGGTGTAAATATATATATTTGATGTTTATTAATAGTTGCATATTAATGATTACATATTTTTAATTCATTTGTATTATTAATACTTTATCATTTCATTTTACTTTGTTTATATCTTTAATACCATTAATAATTTTACTTATTAATTATAATTAAAATATATAACAAACCACTAAAATAAAACTTGGAACAATTACTTTATTGTTTAAAAAGCAGTCATTGTAGGCAAGGCCCCTCTAACTTGTACTCAAAGTTCAGAAGCCATAGAAGAAAAGATTAATGTATTTTACTATGTAAAGATTATAATGAAAAAAAAACACTCCGCAGTACAAAAAAAAATCACCCTAAGTCAAAAGTAAGAAGAAAAACATAAATCCCCAAAATAATATTCTAACCTCCCTAAAATAGAAAGAGTTCCTAAGAAAGTCTGTAAGAAAAAGAATAGCAATCCAATAGAAAAATGAATACACCAAAAGTAGACAGTTCATAGTTCACAGAAAAATAAATAAGAAAATATGAATGTCCCCTAAGCATCTGAAGAGATGTTTATCATTAAAAAAATTCAGATTAAAACTATATCGATATTTTTATCCAAAAAACCCAAACGTTTTTAATCTGTTAAAGTCCAAAATACTTTTGACACATTCTATTAATGATATTCATAAATTGCTGCTAAGACCACAAAATAGCTTAACCTATTGAGAGCAATTTGGCAAAACCTTTCAAATTATAAACCTAGTTTCAATTTTATGTAATTTATCCTACAGATACCATTGTACACAAGCAAACAACAAATACTCAGTCATCCAATGCAACACTGTTTGCAAACACATAAAATTATCAATCACACAGATGGCCTTCAATAGGAGTCCACTTAACTTGTTACCCATCCATAGACTGGAATACTATGCAGTTATTTTTTAAAGTTGCTGGGGAAAAAAGCAATCTCTTTGAGTTTGATATGAAAATATCTCCAGTATACATTTTTTTCTTAACATCTTTATTGGAGTATAATTGTTTTACGATGGTATCTTAGTTTCTGCTCTATAACAATATGAATCAGCTATACATATACATATATCCCTATATCTCTTCCCTCTTGCATCTCCCTCCCTCCCACTCTCCCTATCCCACCCCTCTAGGTGATCTCAAAGCACCGAGCTTATCTCCTTGTGCTACGTGGCTGCTTCCCACTAGCTACCTATTTTACATTTCATAGGGTATATATGACCATGCCACTCTCTCACTTTGTCCTAGCTTACCCTTCCCGCCCCCACCATGTCCTCAAGTCCATTCTCTAGTAGGTCTGCGTCTTTATTCCCATCTTGCCTCTAGGTTCTTCATGACTTTTTTTTTTTTTTTAAGATTCCATATATATGTGTTAGCATACAGTATTTGTTTTTCTCTTTCCGAGTTACTTCACTCTGTATGACAGACTCTAGGTCCATCCACCTCACAACAAATAACCCAATTTTGTTTCTTTTTATGGCTGAGTAATATTCCAGTGTATATATGAGCCACATCTTCTTTATCCATTCATCTGTTGATGGACACTTAGGTTGCTTCCATGTACTGGCTATTGTAAATACAGCTGCAATGAACATTGTGGTACATGACTCTTTTTGAATTATGGTTTTCTCAGGGTATATGCCCAGTAGTGGGATTGCTGGGTCATATGGTAGTTCTATTTTTAGTTTTTTAAGGAACCTCCATACAGTTCTCCACAGTGGCTGGATCAATGTACATTCCCACCAACAGTGCAAGAGGGTTCCCTTTTCTCCACACCCTCTCCAGCATTTATTGTTTGTAGATTTTGTGATGATAGTCATTCTGACTGGTGTGAGATGATATCTCATTGTAGTTTTGATTTGCATTTCTCCAATGATTAATGATGTTGAGCATTCTTTCATGTGTTTGTTGGCAATCTGTATATCTTCTTTGGAGAAATGTCTGTTTAGGTCTTCTACCCATTTTCGGACTAGGTTGTTTGTGTTTTTGATATTGAGCTGCATTAGCTGCTTGTAAATTTTGGAGATTAATCCTTTGTCAGTTGCTTCATTTGCAACTTTTTCTCCCATTCTGAGGGTTGTCTTTTCGTCTTGTTTATAGTTTCCTTTGCTGTGATTAAAAATCTTCCAACAAACAAAAGCCCAGGACCAGATGGCTTCACAGGTGAATTCTACCAAACATTTAGAGAAGAGCTAACACCTATCCTTCTCAAACTCTTCCAAAATATAGCAGAGGGCGGAACACTCCCAAACTCATTCTATGTGGCCACCATCACCCTGATACCAAAACCAGACAAGGATGTCACAAAGAAAGAAAACTACAGGCCAATATCACTGATGAACATAGATGCAAAAATCCTCAACAAAATACTAGCAAACAGAATCCAACAGCACATTAAAAGGATCATACACCATGATCAAGTGGGGTTTATCCCAGGAATGCAAGGATCCTTCAATATATGTCAATCAATCAATGTGATATACTATATTAACAAATTGAAGAATAAAAACCATATGATCATCTCAACAGATGCAGAAGAAGCTTCTAACATTCAACACCCATTTATGATAAAAACCCTCCAGAAAGTAGGCACAGAGGGAACTTACCTCAACATAATAAAGGCCATATATGACAAACCCATAGCCAACATCGTTCTCAATGGTGAAAAACTGAAACCATTTCCACTAAGATCAGGAATAAGACAAGGTTTCCCACTCTCACCACTATTACTCAACACAGTTTTGGAAGTTTTAGCCACAGCAATCAGAGAAGGAAAAAAAATAAAAGGAATCCAAATTGGAAAAAAAGAAGTAAAGCTGTCACTGTTTACAGATGACATGATACTATACATAGAGAATCCAAAAGATGCTACCAGAAAACTACTAGAGCTAATCAATGAATTTGGTAAAGTAGCAGGGTACAAAATTAATGCTCCAAAATCTCTTGCATTTCTATACACTAATGACGAAAAATCTGAAAGTGAGATTAAGAAAACACTCCCATTTACCACACCAACAAAAAGAATAAAATACCTAGGAATAAAGCTACTTAAGGAGACAAAAGACCTGTATGCAGAAAACTAGAAGACACTGATGAAAGAAATTAAAGATGATACAAATAGATGGAGAGATATACCATGTTCTTGGATTGGAAGAATTGACATTGTGAAAATGACTATACTACCCAAAGCAATCTACAGATTCAATGCAATCGTTATCAAACTACCACTGGCATTTTTCACAGAACTAGAACAAAAAATTTCACAATTTTTATGGAAACACAGAAGTCCCCGAATAGCCAAAGCAATCTTGAGAAAGAAAAATGGAGCTGGAGGAATCATGCTCCCTGACTTCAGACTATACTACAAAGCTACAGTAATCAAGACAGTGTAACTGGCACAAAAACAGAAATATAGATCAATGGAACAGGATAGAAAGCCCAGAGATTAACCCACGCACATATGGTCACCTTATCTTTGATAAAGGAGGCAAGAATATAAAATGGAGAAAAGACAGCCTCCTCAATAAGTGGTGCTGGGAAAACTGGACAGTTACATGTAAAAGAATGAAATTAGAACACTCCCTAACACCAGACACACAAAAAAAAACTCCAGTATACATTGTTATATGAAAGAAGCGAGGAGCTATCTTTTGAATCATATAAAAGAAGTGTGGGGATAAGAATAAAATTTCATGCCTATTTCCTTATATTTGCATATAGAAACTGTGTAAGTATACCAAAGAAACTAATAAAGGGGACTAAGGAAGCAGTTCTGTTTTATTGTATGTCTTTTTATATTGTTTGACTTTTTAAAACAAGTACATTTTAATATGGGAAAAGCACTCAACTGGCTAGTTATATACTTCACTGAGCTAAAATGGCTGTCATTGCCAAAGAGCCTTTACACTCCAAGCAATTTTTTTTTACATGTATATCTTTTCTTTTACCCTCTGCTTGCAATTTTCATAGAACTATACAACTCTGTGGGAAGTAAACATCATAATTTTTCCTTTTGGTCTCCAGGTTTTGAAAAGCAACATTTCTATCTCAGAGCCCCAGAAGTGATCAATGCTATCAACCCTACATGTCCTTTGAAGTACATCCAGGTCTCAGCCAGGAAGGTAATCTTAAATGGCTCTATATTTGTAGAAGGGACAGGCAAAGCATTTCAAAAAAGTCCAGGATGTGGTTTCATGTTTTTGACATCAGCCCACCAGGTTTTCCTGTCAGGCGTAATGTGTGTGAAAATGTTTTATCCATATCTGACATTTCTCAAAGTGACTTCATCAGTAGTGCGCCTGGAGAGCCAAATGAAAGCTTGTTCAGCTAGAACTTGAGGCAAAGACAGTAGCAAGCCTCAGGCAATTCCTGCTCTTGGAACATTAAAGGTCAGTGTTAAAATTTATAACATATTGTTATCTAACATTAACACTTCTGCTGATGTATTCTCAAAAAACTTCCACTTTGATGTGTCTGAATCAAAGTTTATTTCATGATCTGGGTTCTTAAATGTGTCCCTTCATAGCAAGCAAGACATCCACAGGTTGTGAATTAGTTGGTCCTTTGGTTCTGAGCATAGGTGACATGCCAGACTTTGAAGAAAAGATTATTTTTGCTACGACTCTAATTGTCACTAATTTGGTGCTCTTTGCCCTACTTGATCACACATGGCATTTTACAAAGAAATGTGTCATGTGAAGGGAGCACAATCTCACATAGCATTAGCACGGTTCAGTAAGATGGTTTTTATTTTTTTTTTAACTTAAACCAAAGGAGTAGCAGAGCACACACAAACTCTCAAACTCTTGCTTGTATCAGAGGTAGCTGTGCTTAGGCCAGGCACAGCTATATTGTACACAACATGGAAAAGCTCCAGAGAAGGAATCTGACTCCACAACCCTCTATATAGAGAAAAAGGAAATAAAACAGTACTACAAGGAATGCACAGGCTCCCAAAAAACCAACATGTCTTCCTGGTGAGGGGCGTGGCCCTATTAGAAATGATTGGAATGGGGAAGGGGTTCAGTCTCTAGTACCATCCTGTTGTTCTCTAGAACAACTCAGACCTGCTGAACCAGCTTCTTGATGAACTACCAAAAGATGGGAAGAAATGTGTTTCCATGGCTATCCAGGACCATTTTCTCTCCTTGAAATGCCTGGAGCATGTTAGCTATATTTTATGTAACAAAGCACTGTGCAGGCAAAGTTTTGAGAAATATGGACATCTAGATCAGGGCCTAGTCTTTCTGTGCTGTCCACCTCTGTCATTCCCACCTCCCTCCCTCTCAGACTAGGAAGACCTTCTGTCCTTCCCCCATGAAGCTCTACTTTCAAAAAGGGTGAGAAACATGCTTTACTCCTGCTCAGCACAATACCCCAGACACAAGAGGCATGCAATAAATGCTTCTTATTGATTATGAAGGTAGTGCTCACTTGTACAAAGCTTCAGTGATAATTATTTCAATGCTTTTTTTTTCAGTCACCATTCTGTTAATGAGATTGCTCAAGTTTGAAAATTTTGAAGAAAGAGCATTCAATCTGGATAGCATTAAAGAAAAGGAGACATGGCAAACATCAACTAGGTTGCCTGGAGGAATTTTTATATATTTGCATAGAAATGAAATAATAATGCATACTATCCCTTTTGCTTTTACTTATATTTTGAAAGAGTAACTTTATGTAAATTAGTAGCTTAGTCTGCTCAGGGGATTGATTTCTTATAAATACAAATAATAATATAGTCTTTACCTAATTCAATCTTATAAGAAATGGGGAAAAAACCTCACATATTAAATGGGCCAGGGTGCTTTCCACTTAGTTAAAACAGCTCTAGGTAAAAATATGTTTTGTTTCTAGACAGTAATTTGGTGTTTTATTCTGGCTTGCCAACCTAATAAAACAGTTGGGCATGCTGGCTCTGCTTTAGCATATTTATTGCATTATTCAGCAAGAAAACAGAACTTCCTCTGCAGGCAAACAGTTGTATCTGTGTATTTTCTTCATCAACATATTTAATTTGGATCTGTTTTAAAATATACTATAGGGCTTCCCTGGTGGCGCAGTGGTTGAGAGTCCGCCTGCCGATGCAGGGGACACGGGTTCGTGCCCCGGTCCGGGGAGGTCCCGCATGCCGCAGAGCGGCTGGGCCCATGAGCCATGGCCACTGAGCCTGCACGTCCGGAGCCTGTGCTCCGCAACGGGAGAGGCCACAACAGTGACAGGCCCGCGTACCGCAAAAAAAAAAAAATAAATAATAATAATAATAATAAAATATAATATAAATGTAATTTTTAAAATATAGTCCAAATATAACATATATATATTTGCCCATTAATTGTAAAATTACATTTATATTCTGTACATATACACATATACTTATTGATACATACACACATATATACACTCACATATATATATATAAAATGTAACATATATATACTTTAGAAAGACAAACAACAGGGAAGAATGTAAACTACTTTTGTAGTTACACTAATCTAGGCTGAAGTTTGAGTTTTATACCACACACCGGTTAAGACAACTTGGGAGTATTACTTAAGCTTTTTCAGGTTGTTTGCTCATGTATAAAATTGGTGTTAAGTATTCTTCTCAAGATATTTGAGAAGATTAATGCAACGTAATGAAATGTCTAATATAAAGTGCTCAGCATAGGTCAAGATGGCATCTGCCTGGGGTACCAATCAATAAGGAGAGCTGCCACGTCACTGGAATACATTGGAAACATGGTACAATTTAAATCAAGTTCTGGAAAAAGGTTCCTTGTGTAACTGGACATTTGTGGTATTTCAATTCCCACAGAAGTAGGCATCGCCCTCAAATGGAAGCTTTAAAAATCACTCCTTACAGAGCTGACCCATTCTGAGGAATGTGTAAATGGCACAGTGCAAGTATTGATATGAGAACACCACAGGCTGGAGAGTAAATAGCTGACCTCACCTAAGGACATCATATCTGCAAGTCTGAAGCACAGGGTTGTATGGTATAGTGCTATTTTCCAAGAACAAATGAGTTGTTTTATCATCTAAATTGTAAATCTTTAAAAACTTCATAGGTTTCATTTGTAGAAGCTTAATGCTACTCATTGTTGAAGCGATGTAGTTGTGTTCTCTCCTATTTTTTAATCTACCTCCCTCCTCACCCAACAATCCTCTGAGCTAGGTATCATTATTATCGTCCCAATTGCCAGATGAGGAGATTGGGACATTTTACAGTCAGCTATGTTGCCCAAGATAGGTCAAACAGGAAGGAGTAAAATCGAGAGTTAACATCAGGACCTTGCTCTTAGCTTTGATGTCACCCAATAAATTCTGCGGTTCAGAAAATCAGAAAAGGAAACTAAAGAAAGAACAAAAGTCCCCAAAGAATAGGAAACATTTTGCTAACAGAACAGACAGTAAAAAGAAAGTTCAAATATAATCTAAACAAAATTTGAAGCTCCCATGCCTTTGTCCACGCGAGGTGCCTCTTTCCTTAGAGCACACAAGAGCTGTTTAGTAAATATTAATTTCCTGCCACCTAATTTTTTTTCCTTTAACGTTATTTCTGTATTTATCCATATAGCCCAGAATATTGTTTTGCGCATGTTGCTTACTGAATTAAAAATTCAATTAACACCTTTGCATAAATTAAGAACCCCTTTCTGGCTGCTCAGTTCCAAAACTCCTGGGAATAGTTTTAATACTGAAGGCTTTTGCTTGCTATGGGAGAGAAAAACTGGAGAGAAACATTTCTTGCTTGTTCAGATCCATTACCAGAGAAAGAGTGGAACTGGAATAAACACCAGAGTAATTCCTTAACTTCAGCCATTAACTTGGTCTACAGAAATTAAATTAGCATAATCTAATGATGATCTTAATCACTCTCATATATCTGAAAGAATATTTTTGTATTAGATGATGTGTTTTCTTCTTTGTTATTTTAAAAATGTTTTAAAGCCCAGAAAATAAAATAGGATAATGAAATGTATTTACACTCCTTGAATTGGATTAAAGATGTTTTTAAGACACAAAACATTAGAGATTATTTTCAAGCACCGATGTTACACTCCCCACTCCCATTTCCCTCCATTCCTACTTAGAAGGAATGGAGGAACATGATTTCTTTATAGCCAATCCATATGCTTGTACTTTTATTACATATCTACCCATAAGCAATTTGTAGCATGTTCTGTATTTTTAATTTTCATAAATAGAATTAATTTTTCATAAATGCTATTATCATAAATGGTATACATAATTATTTCATGAGTTCTTTAACTCAGTACTTTGTCCTGAGTACTGGACAAAGTTGGTAAGTACTGGAAAGTAAAGTAAAGAAATATTTCCATACCCCTTAGATATAAAGATAATTTCATATTATCCTCTAATAATTCCAAAGTTTTGTTCTTCACATATGGGCCTTTATTCTATCTGGAATTTATTTTTGCAGTGAGGCTGTACTAGATATGTCCCTTTATACTTCCAGATCAGATATGTTTCTCCATTCTATTCTGTGACCCAAGCTGTTGATGTGTGTGAGGGTGACGTGTATGAACACAACAACTAGCCTCCTTTGCCTCTGGCTTCCAACTGGGTTTACTCGGTGAGGAGTCCCAGAAGGAGATCAGAGGGAAGGAGGAGAGTAAGGTCATGACTCTATGCAATGAGTGGAACATCTGAAGAAAAATGACTCAAAGTGTGTATCTCACCTCATGGTTTGGAAGTTAACAATTTTATTATTATTCTTTGGTAATAATTTTTAGGTTTTTCAGTATGCATGCATAAGAAAACATTTTTTTCTAATAAGCCCTAAAATCATTCAACATCTGCTTTTCTCTCAAAAAGACAAGAATCTTAACAGCAGGTTTTAACTACCTACAAATACCTATTCCTCCACTAATAATTTCCAGTTTGTTGTTGCCTAGACCTATACTCCCACAATGTTTTTTAATTTTTAAAAAAGTAGACATACAGTAACCAATAATATTTACTGACATATTTTAACTTTTTAAATTATTTTCTTTCTTCTGACTACTGCACAGCTGAAAATATTTTAGCTATTATTGCTTCTATACAATTTCCTTAAATCTCTACTCCTAGAACTCCCATAGGACATATGTTGGAGCCTCTCAATCTACTTCCCATCAGCATCTTAAATACCCATTTATCTTTTTCATCTCTTTATCTCTTGGTGCTAGATTCCAGATGAATTTTTAGTATAATTTTCCAACTAACTCTCTTCTCTGTACTTTTTATTCCCAAGATTTTTAATTGGTTTTTGCCACATCTGTTTTGTAGAAATACATATCAGTCTGAATTTGCTTCATAAATTAATTTCCTTTTAACTAATTTTCCTACTTTTATATCTTTGAGGCTCTTAAATATATCTATTTTAAAGTCATCTACAAATCATTCTATTATTTGAATTTCATAGACATATACTTGTATCTCAATTGTTCCTTGAAATGGCTGTCTTGGAAGTAGATTTCCTCATGTGCATTAGAATTTTAATTTGCATGCCTATCTTTAGGGGTAGTTCATTTTTCTTCCTTTCTTATTCTCAGTGTTAATTCTTCCCTGTCTAGCAGTCTTGTACTTGCCTACATTGCACCATCGAGGTCTCCAGACCAGAACCATGCATTATCCTGGCACCTCAAGGATCCTGTTTCACATTCATATTGGAGTGATATCAAAGGCCATAACAGAGCATGATCCAGATCTTTGTTACATGACTGTTTTCACTTTTCTATCATCCCAACCAAGGTACAACTCTAGGCAATCGTGGCAGCCTTTTTCAACCTGCTTTCCTTGGCAAGGACTATGTCACATTTCCCAAGTTTCATTCATCAATTTTTTTCTCCCACTACCCATGAACAGAAGGCAATGCTGGTTGATATTAGTCCAGAGCATTCGAATTCCCATTGCCTTTGACAATTTGGGTTCCTAAAGACCAAGATACATGTACCTTTAGCCCTCTGTTTACTATTGTCAGATCCTATTCTATTTCTTATCTATGGAGATATTTATCTTGTTTTGGGGCAAGGCTATGCCTTTTTAATTTTTAAATAAATGTATTTTAAATCTATCATTGTTATGTGTATTCAACAAGGGTAAAATGGTTTAAGCTGTGAATTCATAGCTGCTTTTTGATAAGATCTTAAGACACACCATTTTTAAATCAAAGTAATCTTAATGCAATAAGACACCACCCCCACCCCATGTGTTCCACCCATGGAAATAATCATAGCTTTCCACATTTGTCTATAAAGACTAAAAGGACTAAAAATTATAAGACTTAATTTATCTTTATATTTTTAGAAAGTATTAAGAGTATGTTAGAAAATGAAAATTTTCAAATCAAAGAATCAATAATTTATAAATTTTGGAATATGAAATATGAACCAAAGTATCTGCTTTAGTTTTGAAAACCTGAAAGTAAATGACAAAAACTCAGAATTTCATCAGTCACCAAATTATACTATTCCTGATTATTTAATGTACTAATAGTAATATTTTCTACATGGAGGTCAAGTTATATGCGTGGTGTGAGTGTGCATGTTTTGCTAAAACAGTGGGGAAAAAAACACAATTGGCAATTTTAATACCCCACTCTCAGTAATTCATATAACTACTAGACAAAAAATCAGGAAGGGATAAAGAACTAGACAACACAACCAACCAACAATATCTAAATGACATATATAGAACACTCCACTAAACAAAAAGAATACATTTTTTCAGGCATCCATGGATTGGCATGAATATTATTTTAAAAACAAAAACACTGAGCTGAAGTAATAGCTAGAATTACTTGACCTGCAGAGATTTTGGCATTGACTACTCAATCATTGTATTTCTAGGACTGAAATAGGTGGGAACTCTGATAAAGTCACACTTTATTTGTAAGTGGGAAAGTCCTAAGTCTGATGAAACTAAGTCTTTTCTTGAATCAATAATAGAGAGTCATGGCTCCTCAACAAATTTCTAGTCTTGAACCTGTTATAGAAACTGAGGATGAAACCCCTTGGTAGTGACCCTGCTGTACTTCTAATAACTTAACTGTAAATCTTTCTCCTAACTTTCTCCAAAAGGACCTGAGCCAATTTACCAGCTGACGGTACATTGGGAAAAGAGAAATAATATTTTTCAGTGTTTATTGGATAATGGCTATTCCCTTGGAATCCAAACTGCCACTATGATCCACCAGGCTGGATAAGGTTTAAAAAGAGGAATGAGGTCTAATCACTAATGACATTTTGGCTCAAGTCAGTTTCATAGTGAGTCCAATATGTACCCCAAATTACCCAATGTTTATTTCCTCAACTCTGGAAAGCACAGTTGGTCAAGACATACTCAGCAACTGGGAGAATCCCCAAATTGGATCCCTGACCTGTGACAATTAGGTTTCCTATGTATTGAGAATGATTAAATAGAAAATGTCAAATGGAGATCTTTAGAACTTACACTCCCTACTGAGGAGTGAAACAAATGTAATAGCACATCATGGAGAGACTGCCAAGGTTTCTGTCCCCATTAGAAGCCTAAAGATTCCTACCACATCCCCATTCAATTCACCTATTTGGCCTGTGGACAAGGCATATAGATCTTCAGGACTGACAGTCTACTATTATAAAATCAGGTAGTAACTACAACTACAGCTGTATTTCCAGATGTGTTTGCTTTGTTGGAGAAAATAGACACTGCCCCTTTTCTCCAGTTCGAGCTATTGATCTCAAACATACTTTTACTCTGTACTTGTTAGTAAAGCCATCAGAAACAGTAATGAACTTTAGTGTCCCTCGTTAGGGCTCTACCAACTCTCTTCTGTAGTTTAGCCCACTGGGAACTTGTTTGTTTCTCTTCTCTACAGGACATCAAGCAAGCCCACAACATAAATGATATCATGCTGATTGGACCTGGTGAGCAAAGAGTAGTATATACACTAAATATCTTGTTAAGATATATGCATGCCGTGGACATATATACACTAACAAATGTAAGGTAGATAGCTAGTGGGAAGCAGCCACATGGCACAGGGATATCGGCTCGGTGCTTTGTGGCCGCCTGGAGGTGTGGGATAGGGAGGGTGGGACAGAGGGAGACGCAAGAGGGAAGAGATATGGGAACATACGTATATGTATAATTGATTCACTTTGTTATAAAGCAGAAACTAACACACCATTGTAAAGCAATTATACCCCAATAAAGATGTTTAAAAAAAAAAGAAAAAAAAGATATATGCATGCCAGAGAATGGGAGAATAAACACCATAGAAAATCAGAGATACGTCATATATGTGAAATTTCTAGGCACCAATGGTCTAAGATTCTGCCTAAGGTTCTCACCATCAGTGGTGCATGTCAAAATTTCTCTTATCAAATGGTGAATGTGTTTCTGCATCTGATACCTGCTACCTCTTAGAGGTGGACCTCTAAATTTTGGTTGCAGAAGATAAATGATTTGGGCATTTGACTTCAACCTATTTACCAAATTACCCAGTAAGCTGTCAGTTTGGAGTCCAGATCAAAAGAAGGTTCTGCAACAGAACCAGGCTTCCATTCAACCAGTCTTGCCACTTGGTTCACAGGACTCAGCATATCCAATAGTGCTTGAAGTGTCTATAGCAGTTGGGGATCCGAAAGGAAACTTAGGCAGATCCTTACAGATAAATCACAGTATACCTCTTTCGGATTTTGGAGAAAAGTTATACTTTCTCTGCAAATAATTATTCTCAACTGAGAAACAGCTTCTGCCTCCTTACTGGGTCCTACCTGAGTGCTAACACTTACTACTGGTCATTAAATAATGACGTTTCCTGAAATACGCCTATGAACAGGGTGTCGTCTGCCCCAAAATCCCTCAGTGTTCAGTCAAGTGGAAGTAATAGATAGGTTTTTCTCCACAGGTTTTGAAGTCACAAATAAGTTGCACGAAAAGTGGCTCAAACTTCCATGGCCTGAATACTCCTGTCGCACTGCCACCTCTTTTTTCCTCTAATGTGAAGTTGTCTATGACAGCAGAATGAGAAAGAACAATTTGGTCTTTGTTCACAGACAATTCCCCACACTATTCTGGCACTAGCTGAAGTGGACAGCTGCAGCACTACAGGTATGGCCCTGAAAGATCGTGGTGAAAAAAATCTTTTCAATGGGAAAAACTTCAAGCTTTCATTTTGCCTGGAAGTAGAGATGGATACAAGTACATATCTAGAATGAGTCATGAGCAGTGGCTAACAGTTTGGCTGCATGGCCAGCAACTTGGAAGAAACAGGATTGGAAGAAACATGAAGAAGTATGATCTAGAGAAGATGTATGTGGAAAGGCTTCTCCAAATGGGTACAAATATGAGAATACTTTTGTCCCACACAAATGTTCACCAAACAGCAACCTTAGAGGAGGAGATCTTAATAAATATATGCATAAGGTAACCCATTCTTTTCCCATTATTTTATTCCCAATTGGCTCATGAAGACAATGACCATGTAAGGAGATATGGATCTTATGTATGGGCTTAGCAATATGGATTTCCACTCATCAAGGCCAATTTGGCTAGAGCCATTGCTGAGTTCCCAACCTGCCAAGAGCAAATATCAACACCGAGCCCCTAAAGAGGCACCATTCCCTGAGGGAACTAGCCAGCCACCTGGTATCAGTTCATTATACTGAATCACTTCCATCATTGAAGGAGCAGCTTTTTGTTCTCACTGGAAAAGACATATATATGCTGGATATGGTTTTGCCTTTCCTACTCTCAATGTTTCTGCTAAAACCACCATCTGTGGGCTTACAGAATGCCATATTCACCCTCACAGTATTCCATACGACATTGCTTCTGACAAAAAAAAAACCATTTTATAGCAAATGAAGTGCAACATCGGTCTCATGCTCATGGACTTCTCTGGTATCATTATGTTCCCCTCATTCTGAAACAGCTGGCCTAATAAAATTATGGAATGGCCTTTGAAAGACTGTTACGGCACCAGCTGGTGACAGCACTTTATGGGGCTGAAATAATGTCATCCTGGATGTAAGATATGCTTTGAGTAAGCTATAAATATGTAGTGATGTTTTTCCTATACCCAGAATTCAGTTTAGGAATCACAGGACAGATATGGAAACAGCTCCTCTCATATTAACGATAATGATGCAATAGCAACAGTTTTGTTTCCTTTCCCTACAGCTTTTTTGGGTTTAGAAGTCTTACTTCGCAAAGGAGAAATGATTCCACCAAAGAATACAACATTGTATTGGAACCTGAGACTACCATTGGCTACTCTGAGCAGCTCATACCTCTGAAACAAGAAGAAAGGGTGAGGAAAATATTTCCAGCATGCACCAGATCCTCCAGAGTGTCACTTAGTCTTCCCATATTTTGTGGTAAAAGTTAATGGAAAGCTAGAACAACCCAATAAAGGCAGGACTGTAATAACACAGACTCTTCAAAAAAGAAGATTTGGGTCATCCAGCAAGTAAGGAACCACAATTGACTTAATAGACTTGCAAAGAGTACAGGGAATATGAAATGGAGAGTAGGAAAAGTTATAAATACCATCTTAGATTCCATGACCAGTTGCAAACATGAGGGCACTGATAGGAGCATTTATTTCTTCCTTGCTTCTAGGGTGTGTGTGTGTGTGTGTGTGTGTGTGTGTGTGTGTGTGTGTGTGTGTGTGTGTGTGTGTGTGTGTGTGTGTGTGTGTGTGTGTGTGTGTGTGTGTGTGTGTGTACCAATTTTCCCTCTCTCCCATTTCCTTACTCTAATGTAAGAGTTACTAATAGTGGTTATAATAGTACCTTGGGATTAAAATTATAGGATATTCAATGGGGGATCTGACTCAGCCAGAAGAGGAATGAGCATCCCTCAAACATGGGTAAGTCACTTTGTATCTTCTTTTAGGGAGAGGACTAGCATGTTATTGTACAAAGAATCAATTTTAGGTGAAATAATGAATTTGCTTTTGCCTTCATTTGGAAGTAAATATGACTGCCATGAGTGAGTATGAATGCCATGTTGGCAAGGGGTGCACTGGACTGCTGACCTTGCTGATCAACAGTGGCAGCAGGGCCACCACCTGGTACCTGCTTGCAGACCCACAGCGTTAGAAGCTATGCAGAGGCACTAACTTCCTTTATACCCCTTCACAGCACCTTCCCTTGGGACCATTTGAGTGACCTGACATGCTGGACCTCACAGATTTCCTGCAAGTTTCTACTTTTCCCCACTTGTCTACACATACCAGTGCTTTAGGCAGATTCGTTAGTGACTCTTTGATCTGCCTGTTTCCCTCTTCCAAACTCTGTCTTCCCAGCTCCTTCTGTTTGTGTTCAGTCTAATTCCTAAAATAAGTCCCTCATTTCCATATATACTTAAAGGGACTCTGTTTTCCTGGCTGAACCTTGACTGATAAATGTAGCATGAACACAAAGCTGCTCATTTACTCCACATACCCCTCAAAAGAATCCAAAAAAAAGTGCAATAAATTATGAAAGAATGGTTCACCTATGAAATGAAAAACCAAACAGCAACAAACAAACTGGATCTAAGACTGTACGTTTCTCTGGTGGTGTCTGCCTTTGGGGTTCCAAGTCCGTGTATTAAATGCAATTACAGTACCCTTCTTTATGTTCCTCTAAATTATCTATGTAACTTTTGCCTCCTATGCCCCTTACAGTCATTTCTGTCATATGCTAGCTCTTTAAACATTTTCATTTCTCCTTTTAAAAATCTTTCTCCTAGAACCCTACCACCACCACCACCACAATCATTTAGCATCTGATGCCTCTTTGCTTATATCCCAAGTTTTAGAATCACTCCTAGTATCTGGCACTCAGAACTGATCACACTACTTTAGCTAATATCTGATGAACTGATATTTCAGAGTACATGGTACTATCACCTCTCTCCTTTTACATATGTTCTCCTATTAATGTCACCTAAATTTCAATTGACTTTTAGAACAGCCATGTTACATGGTAATCTCATAGTGGATTTACCAATAAATACTACTACTTTTTTCTCAAAAAGTTGTTATAAATCCAGGTCTCTCTTCCTTCTTATTTATGTGTGCAGTTGATTTTTTTTAATCCTAAGATCTTGAATGTTATATCAGCTCACTGGAATGGAAGTTAGAGTGTAAGAATCAATCATTTAAAATTTGATTCTGTCAATCAAAAGATTAGCTGCCATTCACAGATGTGTGCTGCCCATGAATAAGATAATAATGAATTGTATATCTTTATTCCTTCATCTAATTGATGGACAGAAGTTTTACAAAAGGTCAAGGACAGGAACCTTGTCAAACCTGCTGCTTGACTTGGATATTTCTAGTCAACATTCTTTGGCACACTTGCTCAACTTTCTATATATTTCCTCCTAACTGTATCAACATCCAGTCCACTTTTTTAATTGAACTTGTCTCTAGGATGGATTTTAATAAACATTTGATATTTTCAAGAACCTTTTTGACATAGATGTTTTGATAAGGCCACATTTGTGTACCTATTTTAAAATTATGTACATCCTCATAGGACTACATAATGTGGTCATTTTGACTTGAGGATACTGTGACACAGTCTTAAAAACATTAAAATGTCATTTTTTAAAATTACCAGTTAGACAAAACTGAGAAACAGACATCTTCATAGTTGTCACATTTGTCATCTTGTTTTTCCCTAAACCCCCATCATTAGCATGGAGTTCAGAAAGGGGAAATGCCAATGAATTTCTCTCATTTAAAAATGAGAGAAGCAAAACCAAAAAACAAAAAACCAAAGCAAAAACCAAAAAAAGGTATTTTAATGTTTGGCACAGCTGCTCTGAAGTACTACATCAAAATAACTTCAATTTTAGAGGAGATGGTGCCAAATAATTAAGGGTCTAGCTTTGCAACGCAGGTAATAACGAGATTATGTGGAGATACACGGGGGTGGGAGGAATGGATCTGAGCAAGAACTTTTCCCACTAGCCGTGACCTAAAGGAGGAGCATCTATGCTTAAGAATCAGGCTGCCCTGAGGAAAGCTTTGCCTTTATGAAGCTGATGATGCACTTCATCTCATCTTGTGCTTGGGAGAATGATTCTCTTTACAGTGGTATAAAACAAGGTGCTTTATTCCAAGCTTCTCTTGTATTCTGCAGGCTTTTCACTTTCAAAGACAAACAAATGTCTAAGGAAAATGCATTTTTAAAAAGAGTTGAATGCATAAACCACTTCATTAGTAGTTTTCTTAGTTCCACGTTCACAGCTAGGAATGTCTAGAGGGGAAGGTCTTAAAATCCTCAGAATCTTTTTGTTTCAGCAGAAGTTGAAGAGAAAAATAGTATATTTGACTCACATGTTCCTCAATTGTCCCCCCAGCCCTAACCCATTTTCACAGAATAGCTAGGTGAGAGCTTACACCAAGAGATCTATGCACTGAATCAGAGGAATTCCAAAAGACCAACCCCAGGAAGACTGGACAATAACTCTGATCTAGAGGCCATGAAGAAACTAGAGTGATTTCCATACAAGACTCCATTCAAGCAAACAAAACTTCCTCTTTGCCCGCTTCTTTCACCATAGACCTGGAAGTTGCTTACCTCTTGGACAAACAGAATGGACTTGCCTAAACATACAACATGGAAACAGATGTTCTCCCTCTTCCTTCCCACCCCTAATTGGTGGCTTAGGAGTTCAGACCTCAAGCAGCATGGATGAGCAAAAACTGCAAGATTACAGAGAACTCACTGAAGTACCAACATCGTCAAATAGTACCATCACTGGCTGGTTGGTTATTTTTGTACACATGGGCAACAGACTGTGAGCAGCTTGAGGGCAGATCTTATATCTTATTCACCTCATTATCCCCTGGTCTAGCACAATGCCTGGCACAAAGTAGGTGCTTAATAAATAGCTGAATAAATGAATTTCTAAGCTATTTTTTTTTTATCTTTCATTAATTGAGTCAGTGGAAAACTATTACTTGAGCACCTATTTATGTACCAGATACTAGACAAAGCTGTGAGTGGACAAACAGGCATGAATCCTTCCTCAGGCCTTATAGTCTAATTGAAAATGGTGAAGTAACTTCCACTCCTGACGATTGACACCACTATTTTAACCTTAGGGATGTCGGACAACACTACTACCAAACCTCAATTTCCTCACATTCAATTTGGTGGTTGGACAACATAATCTGTAAGACTATTTAACTTCTAAACTTATTGTAAAGGGTATGAAATGTATAACGCATTATGTAAATTAAGTTTTAAAATTATAAAACATTTTTAAAAATTTGAATACTGCCCCAGATGGATGTTCTCCCCAGTTCAAAAAGCAAATGGATACATGCACATCATTATATAAACCACATAAAGAATCCAGCAACTCTAGCACTGTTGTATTGTTATATCAGATCTCTACTGTATAATGTAACTTCTTTGAGAGCACATTTTACATTCAGTATCCTCTAATAGCATCTAGCACTTTTTAAAAAATAGGATTCGATAAACGAATTAATGCAATGGAAACACCTTAAAAATCACCAAGGATTCCAACCTGATTGGCCAATGGCATTTAGGAGATTCAAGAACCCCAAGAAATTGTATTCAAAACTGTGTCTGTAGGCCATTTTGCAGAGTTCTTCAGTTTTATCAGAGTCTCAAAGAGATCTACCATCCAAAATGATTCCTTCACTCAGTATATATTAATTGAATATCAACTACTCGACAAGCATTTTACCATGGTTTAGGCTTAGAATCTAAAACTTTTTTTTTATAAATAATGAATATTGATTGTATCAAATCTTTACAAGATCTGCTTTCTCACATTCACACCATTAAAAATAATGCATATTCTGGGTTTCCCTGGTGGCACAGTGGTTGAGAATCTGCCTGCTAATGCAGGGGACACGGGTTCGAGCCCTCGTCTCGGAGGATCCCACAAGCCGCAGAGCAACTAGGCCCGTGAGCCACAACTACTGAGCCTGCGCGTCTGGAGCCTGTGCTCCACAACAAGAGAGGCCGCGATAGTGAGAGGCCCGCGCACCGCGATGAAGAGTGGCCCCCGCTTGCCACAACTAGAGAAAGCCCTCGCACAGAAACAAAGACACAACACAGCAAAAATAAATAAATAAATTAATAAACTCCTACCCCCAACATCTTCTAAACAAAATAATAATAATAATGCATATTCTTTAAACATATTTACATCTTAAATCAGCATCAGATACTACGCAGTTATTTAATATGATATTTGCTGGTAAAATGTACTTTAGAAATATTGATGTATTTTTATCAGGCTCCATGGAAAAGCTTTCATGATGACAGAACCAATAGGGCTTATGTGTATAACAGATAGATAGACAGAGAGGTATATAAACACACACACACATACACATAATTTAAGAAATCCGTAGTAAATCATGCTGTTCAAATTGTTTAAACCATCTCTAATTCATCAATTATTTTATACCACAGCTGGGTTTCCATTTATTCCTGACAATAGAATAGAGCTACTGTCCTTTAAAAAATAAATGATGACATATAAAGAAAACTTCATAAAACTGTTTTGTTCTCAGGGACTTTACACTGACTGAAATAAATAGCTTTCAAATTCTCTAGATGGAGAACAAAAGTAATTTTAAAACCTCAAGAAAACCTCTAAAATTTAATGACAATTTTCCCCCTTTGGAAATATTTTATCTCTCCTCAATGCAGCAAGCATTATCTATCTAGAGTCAATCAATATTTATATGAGCAGCTATTTAAGTTTTCAGAATAAAATTATTTTTACCTTTGAGAATGGTTGCCATATTCCTGCCACAAACATTTGGAAAGGGATATTTCCCCAGATACAAGCATAACCATACTTAAAGATATAAATCCTCATCCACAGTAGATGTTCTCTCCGTAATATGAAAATTCAATATAGCGTGATCCAAGATGACCATTTCAAAAAATGGTTACCTTATACTATTAGGAAACCATTTGTTTCTAATTCCTATACTCTACCAGAACTTGGTTGCAATTAGTGATAGTGGCCAGGAGATGGAGCATTCTCATTTCCTAAGATTTACTTCATAGGCCTTTGTGTATCTCACAATGTTTACTTTAAAGAGAAATGTTTTATTAACGGCACTTATCACAAATGGCAGATATGAATGAAAAATAAGGCATTCAGAAAAAAATAAGGTATTAAATTTCTCAAAAATTTAACTTACAGCTAATTACTTATATGTGAATAAAATACTTTGAATAAGCTTTTTCTCTCCTGTGTACAAGAAACAGAAGGAGAAAAAAAGTTTAAAATAATAATTATTTAGAATTACCTCAGTTTTTCAATTATTCCTTCTGCTTCATTTTATATAACACTGGACTGCTTTATAATGTATGTTTTAATTATAAACTCCATTTTTTCAATGAAATAAAAACAAGTATAGTTTTAAAATAAGAATTTTATAACTGATACCTTAGGGAAAAAATTCATTACAGTAAACATATTCCCTGAAATGGCTTTATTCAAGGCACAAAGAATGTTTAAATGTTTCTTTCACTTAATAAATGCTAAAGAAGAGTCTTTAGATCTCAAATCCATTATACTGCTCATAAAAAAAAAAAATAGCATTTTTAAAGCCCAGTAATCCACTCCCATACATAGTGAACACATTAACAGATGTGGGTATGTGTGGGTGTGAGGGTTATATTGCATGCTTCTAGAAATATTCCAAAACGGGAGGTAGGCAGATGCATTACATGTTGTTCTGATTTGGCCTTGAATACAGTCTGCCACCAGTTGCTGAATCTTTGATGGGAAGGTAAGAAGAATCCCTAATCATCCCTGAAAAGGCATAATCCAAAGCTGGCCGAAAAGGCAATGCTGGTGCCAACCCAGGAGTTAGGTAGGGAGACATGAAACCAGACAGCCCTCTCCCTGGAGAGGAATATGCCAGCCGTAATGGACTGATACCTAGTCTAGGATTTAAGCTGCAAATACTTGAATCACCTCCATAAGAAGCAGAAGTACTGTGAAGGGGAGAGAAAGCTGATTTATTTCCTAGAGTTCCAAAACCAATTCCAGCTAAACTTAAATTCGAAGCTCTCTGAAAAGCTGTATTTTCCAAGGCTCCTGAGCTTGCTAGGTCCCTGGTGTCTGGTTTGTGTTCTTTCCCATTTAGGACCTGTTCAATGGCTTGGACCACGTCCCCTTTGCAGAACTGTAGAATGCCTTCTAGACGGCTGCGTCTGTAACTTGGGAAAATCTTGGTAAGGATATCAAGAGGGTCTCTTGGTCTAGAGGACACAGTGGGAAGGCTGACTGTAGTATCAGTGAAGTCTTTGGTCCACTCACTTTCATTTCCTGATTCCAAATCAGACGATGACAGGGACCTGGGACTCTCTTCACCTCCTGACTGCTCCCCAAGATGAGGAGACTGAATGCTATCATCCTTGTTTGGGTTTTCTGAAATAGATGACCTGACGTTTTGTTTTCCAGTGACATCATTAGACTTAGGAGATGATCTCAGGGTAAATTGATGGGATTTAGACACCAGTTCTTCTTGTCCACTCTGGCGTGAGTCACATTTACTCTCTTTTCGTCCTGGGGAAGAGGAAAAAAAGGAATGAAATAAAGGGAAAACTTCCAAGAACACAGTACTGCCCACTCAAAATTAATGCTGGATAAAATAACTTGTTTACTCATAGTATATCAATAATACTTATTAATCAATGTAAGAGATTTTAATGAACAAGAATTATAAAAGATCATTTGGAAATGCAGGTGTTGGAACAGTGGGAAAACGCTATTTATTATGTCATTTCAGGATTACAAAATTATATAATATACAAATGCTGTAGTTATTTGGGAATCAGAAGATGAGAGTCTATTGTTACCCCCAAACTGTTAACACCAATATTTCACACTATTTGCCCATTGGGTGATTCAAGATTTTCCTAAATGTTACCCAAGTTTTGTTGTTATCCACGGGAGGGTTTTTTTTCCACAATGACACTATGCAAAAAGAACTAAATAGAACAATTGTTTAGATAAGAAATCAGAAGAAGGAACAATCTTAGTACGAAAATGAATATTCTATTTAGTCACTAATGCTAAATTTCAACAACTTTTTTTAATGCTCACATTTCAGGTTCCAATTAAGTTACCTGAATAATGTGAGAAAATAACAAAATTGTTGATTTCATTTCAAATCTAAACCAATATTGCCAACTGCTGTACCAATCTCAAATCATACCAGAGCTTGCATGTTTCATTTTATGTGAGAGACAATACAAAGTTGGTGTTTTTTCATAATCCTCTGTGAAATATGGACTTTCTTTTTAAATCTCTAGGAAATATCAATAAAAGAGTTTACAATCAAATTGTTTCTAAAATAAAATTATTAACTGCACTATTTTCACTATTGCAATATGTGTATATTTTCAAAGTGTCTTGTAAAAAACCATTTTGGTCGTATGCTTTAAATCGCAACTCCCTTCCAATATTAAGGGCAATTTTCCAAAAATGTTTTTACACAAAAATGGGATTTTCTACCTCAACATGTTGAGTGTATGAATATTAATGAAACAATACTATCTTTAAAAACCTTTTGCAAGGCTAATGCCAGGAAAATAATAACAAGTAACTTTTATTTTGGTTTACATTTCCTATAGATATATTTTACCTCTATTTCCGTTAGAAAGAGTAAAATGTCAATGGGGTACTCAGAGTTTTACTGTCAAACTTTCTTTTTGTACAATGTTTATGAATGTAACAAAACATATATTGCCTGAAGCAGTGATTTGCAAACATGATTTGCAATACTATGTTTTCTCAAGGAGTGGTCCTACATTCTAAACAAATATCTACAGTTTATTTTAAAATTAAAGTGTGTACAATTTAACACTTTGAGGGTTAAAATGCTGTCATTACATCAAACATATGACAAAAGGTGCTGTTCCTGCAAAATCACAAAGACTAGTATTTTCACCTTAAATAAAACAAGAAAACCTATCTAATGAAGTAAAGATAGATTAGCCTTGGTCTGCCATTCCATTTTATTTATATATGATTCACCACATATGACCCCCTGAACATGTAAGGTATCAAAATTTCACCTCTACAGTAATTTATGCATAAAATAATTTTTGTTATTACATTGTATTTATGGAATACAATATAATGTAATGAAATACTGATTGCATAAGACTATCTAGAAAATAAGCTGTCTTTAAAATACTGTGATATCATTTACATCACCTGTGTTCCCTCAACTCCTATAGCTGGTTTTACTTTACTTTTATCATTGTATGCTATGTCTTGTAAGGTAATTTTGGGACACACATAGTTTTCCTTCTTTAGAATATAATATTCTTTTGTGTAGGAAAATCTTATTCGCCTCTATATCACTGTAAGTCTTGGTCTAGTGAATAAATAGACTACTACAGTTCATGGACATTGTATAAGAGGAGACAGTTGAGAAACAGCTTTTCAAAGAAGGTCAACTGAGGCAAACAAAATAAAATAATTGACCCCATAAAACAGCACCCACCCCCAAAAAATCACATAAATAAATCAATGCCTAGCAGAGAGCTGTCAGTCAAATCTCACTGTCAATTTAGTTTGCAGAATTTTAATTTTTACTTCTTTTTATAGCAGTTTTGCTTAACAGCTTCGTTCTCCAGCCTTCTTTCATTTTTCATGAGAAATGTTTAAAGTCCATTTTGTCCACTGACATAAACTAGAACATGGACAAAAAGGTGACACAGGTGAAAACAAAATCATATATGCCTTATTTAAGTAGAGAGAGACTCTTTTCAAAAGCACAAAAGTACATGCTGTGATCTGTTAAGAGCTGCAATTTTCACAATTCAAGGAATGTTCTAATTAACTTACTATATCATTACCTTATAATTTCATATGATACAACCAGTCTCAGATTTATACAAAAATACCAAAATGACATTTTCAGTGACCTACTTGTAGGGCTATGAAATTCACTAAAATACAGTGAGATTTATATTAGCATGAAAAGTTAAGTTGGGATAACCCTAGTCAAAAAGAAAATCTTTTCTACCTAACACAGGAGGTGAAGACAATTTGCAGTCAATAAATCAGAGAAAAAAAGAACTTCTTGGATAAGAAATCGCTAAGGATAAGATTCCCAAGGATAAGAAATTCTTGGACTTTGAAATTCATACCAACGTTTTTACAAACCTGATTTTAGAAAATCTAAATTTCTTTCCTATGAGAAAAAGTGAAACTGCAAATGTTAAGAGTTTTCTACACTTTTGGAGGCTGAAAAGCAGTTGAAGAAAAGGGACAGAATGCTTAAAAAATTTAAGGGAAGGGAGTAAAAATGCTTTGGTAGATTTCAGTCTCTTCCCCACTTCTAGTTGGTTAGTCCCAAAGGTAAAGAACTGTACTCCCAACCATCAGTGAGTTTTCCATGTAAGATCAGATGACCTCTGGTTTTACAACTGAAAATAGTACAGAGCAAGCTCAAAATGTAGCTCCTCTCATTAAGCTTTTCACTCAATGCCCGCTCTCTGCTCTCAAAGAGAAAGTCATAGCAACTTGGGCACAAACTCCATTCCTAGAATGAGTTCCTCAACTGATCACATGCACTTCACTTTTTCATTTCTTTATCCTATCACCTAAGCTTTAGGTCCTAAGGGAACAGAAAGCCCTTCTGAAGTAAATGTGTCAGGTCCCTAACACCCTTACTAACATACATATTGCAGAGCAGTTTCCCAGAACTTAAATGCTTCTTTTAAACAACTTTTCTTGCCCTCCTCCATGCCACGGCTGCTTATTTCAAAGATTTTTTTCTTCAAAACAACCATTTTTCTTTTGCAAAGAACAAACGTAAGATCTACTCACCTTGTTCTTCCTCTGTATAATCTGACTGGAAAATCTCGAAAGCAGGAGTCGCCAGACCACTAGCCTGTCTCGAGGCACTCAGTCCCAGTGCACTCACCGTCGCAGGGCCACTTGCTGTGGTCTGGGGATTCTCCGTTCTGCTGCTGCCTCCAGATGATCGACCCCCGGGCCCTGAGGGTCCAGGGTATAGAAGCCTCTGCAGCGCCCGGGCTTCGCTCTCCTCCTGGGCCTGCTGCCTGCGCAGCGCCACCTGTGCGGCCATGACGCGCTGGCGCTCGGCGATCAGGGTGCACTTGGCACACGCGCAGTCCCGCCAGCGGCAGAAGCGCTTGTGGCCCTTGAGGGCTGACACGACTCCGTGGTTGCGACAACGGGCGCACTTGGGTGTCCGTGGGTAGCCGCAGGCCACGGCGCCCACCCCCCTTTCCACTCCGGCAGGCGGCGGGCAGCCTCCGCTTCCCGCGGTGGCGGCTGCGGCTGCCCGTAGAAAGAGGCTGGACGGGCGCAGGAAAGTTGGAGGAACAGGTATCCCCGGGGGTACCGGTAACGCTGGAGACTGGGGCGGAGGGGCCGCTGCCACCAGCCCCGGGGCCAGGTGGGGTGGGCCGCTGCCGCTTTGGTCTCTACTGCCACACTGTGACTGCTCCATTTCCGAGAAGCGTCTGGTGAGGGCTCACCACGGGAGAGTGCGCTGTTCTCAGCTAACCCTGCTGGGATGCGAGGGCCGAGAGGACCAGCCTTGGTCCCGCTGCTTCCCACACACCGACAGAGTTTGGCACAATTCCCGTGAAGAACTGGGGACAACCGATCCCCACAGCTGGAAGCTCTAAGAGGCGCAGATGCCACTGAGCCTCTTAGAGTCCTGGGGCGCTAAATTAATGCCCGGTGCTCCGCGCGCCTTCGCCTTCGGAGCAGGAGAAAGCAAGACTGCAGAGGCTACCCCGCCCACCGGGTCTACTGGCCAAGGGCTGAAAACCTGGGGAAGGAGGGCCAGGGGCGGAGAGTGGGGACCTGACCGTCTGGGAGGAGGGGCAGTGGGAGACAAAAGAAACTGTCCCTTCACACACAGACACACACAGACACACACACACACACAGACACACACACGCCCCTTTCTCCCATCTGCTTCCCCATGAATTCCTCAATGTATATTTTTTGTAAGATAACCTTCACTCCCTGCCCCCATGCCTCTTACTATACCCTTCTTAAATTAAGCAAGATTTGAAGTTCTTTCCCCAGTTCCTCGCTCCTCTTACTAAAGTTTGAAGATTTGGACATGAAGTTCTCCTTTTCTTTCCTTTTCCCAGATGAAGTCTTTAGGATGGTAGCATGGCCAATATTAATGAGAAAGCACAGCTTAACAAGCTGCAAATATTACCCACACCTGAAAGGTGCCTTACTTTAAACGGGTCTTAGAGCTGCGTCTGAACAGTGGATAAGTATTTAAGGGGCCTGATTCACATTCAGAATCTTCTCATGCATTATGTTTATTTAGAGGTGCAAATTTGGATTCTATATATCGTTATATTTTGAAATGTTATTGCCCAAAGAAGTCTTTATGAATTTCTTATCTAGAACTATTTATACATAGCAACTGTGTTAAAACTATTTCAAAAATACTTCACGTTTCTAGTGTACAGTATTGGCGAAGGTCATGTAGACCATTCTTTAAACATGCTATCATTAAATGCAGTCTTGAAATATGCATTTAATGCCTTTAATTGTAAGAAAAGATCATATTGCTTTTAAACCAAAAGACCATTTGAGGCAAAAAATTCATGAGTGTCTGTTCCTTAATGGATACAAGAGTCAGGGCTCTATCAGTTTTTCAAGATAATATTCAACTTCCTTGACAGGCAATTGATATTCTAGCACTAAGATAGCAAGTAATAATGACATTTTTACCATTCCACCTATTTGACATCCAGGGCAGACACTGCTAATCAATCTGGGCTTTCTCCTACCTGCCCACTTCACACCAACACCACCATCACCATCCTCCCATATGGGCATCCTGACATTCAATCATAGAAGTTTCCCACCCTTCCTAAGCATTGCAACTACCTAGGGAACTTTTAAAAGATATAAATTCTTCAAACAAAGTAAACTGATTCTTTTGGCTGTGAGTCTTTTAAACTCTCAAACTGAAGATTATATACAACCAAGGTTTAGAACTGCCACTCTAGGAATTCCTAACCTCTGCAGATTCTGTAATACCCAAAGTTTCTCACACCTCTATATCTTTGCTCAAGCCACACTTACCTAAAATCCAGTTATTCCCTTACTGTGGAACTCACATCCAATGTATGAGTAATGAGTTTTCAGTGCTATATGGATCATTAAAGTACAGTGAATTACCTAGTGAGAAAAGAATTCCTTTTTTCTATTATTTTTAAAGACGTGGTTACATAAAGGAAAATGCTCAGCTTGGTGTAAATATGACATAATTTGTTAAGCCTTATCAATTATGCTTTTTAACAAAAAAATTAAAAGAACCTCAGCAAGTAACATTGTTTACCTGGAATTTAACACTATTTTTCTATTTTTATTTGATTTTCAAAGTTATCTTCCAATTATGGCAAGTGATATTGGTTTTTATTCAAAAAAGTGAAAATAATTCTTAAATGTATTTAAATAAAACGGGTGTCTACTGACAGGGAAAATGACAAAACGTGTGAAAGACTGAAAACAAACTTTTCTGATAAAGATAAAGGAAATCAAAATAAATTGAGAGATAGACCATTTCCATGGGTCAGAAGACTCAACATTCTTAATAAGACAGTCCTACCTAAATTGATCTATAGATCAATTCAACCTCAATCAAAATTCCAGCAGACTTTAGTAGAAATTGTCAAACCCTCTCTAAAACTCATTTGGAAATGCAAAGGAAAGACGTGGCATAGCCAAAACATCTTCGAAAAAAAAAGGATAAATAAAGTTGCAAGGCTAACAATATCTTATTTCAAGAATTATTATGGGGCTTCCCTGGTGGCACAGTGGTTGAGAGTCCACCTGCCGATGCAGGGGACACGGGTTTTTGCCCCGGTCCGGGAAGATCCCACATGCCGCGGAGCCGCTAGGCCCGTGAGCCATGGCCACTGAGCCTGTGCGTCCAGAGCCTGTGCTCCGCAACGGGAGAGGTCACAGCAGTGAGAGGCCCACGTGCCGCAAAAAAACAAACAAACACACAAAAGAGACTAGTCTGATAAATGTAAAACGTAGAGCATATCAGAAGGAAGGGAAGCTAACAGAATTTCTCCCAAGCTCAAAAACATGTATGCATCTCCTTTTTTAATTATTATTCATTTTTATTCCAATTCCTTGTTCATTTTAAACTCTTATAGTCAACTGCCATTTCTCGTTGGTTCACCACACCAACCACTCAGCACAGAGATGTGGAAGTGTGAATCAGCAACTGAAAAACAGGCCTGGCTCTTAGCTTTATACTAAGCTATAAAGATCTTAGGCAAGACACTTATTCTCTCAGCTTCACTTTTCCCACTGGCAACTGAAAACATTAAGTCATATACAAGGATATTTCCAAGTCTGTGAGTCATTTCATTTGCCAAGTCTAGTCTGAAGTTATTTTTTATTAATGTTCTTGATCTCTAAAGAACATCATTACTACCCCCACTAAGGCCTCAGTCAAAGCATCTCTCCTCCTGGTAGAATATCTTGTGCTAACGTGTGGTAAAGGAAAGTTAAGGAGGACATGCTTATTAGCTTGTCCTGGCAAGAAGACTGGGGATTTGGAAGGAAAGGCTCTAAATTGCTTATTCTTTTGTACATAAACATACGCAGTTCACTTCACGGCTTCAGAATATATGAGCACACCTTATATAGCCCATCTGCTCCAAGGCTTCCCAGAACCATGCTGGTATGCTAATATTTTTTGTCAGTTTTGAGGGGAAGTTTGAACTGAACTTCTCTTTCTCCAGGGCTCTTCAAAAGGCAATTGAGTGTTATCATGATTGAGAGGCCACAGCCTGTAGAGTGACAAATTTCAGCCCTTGGACTATGGCCCATCAAATGGGTAGGCATCCCGGATCTGGGAAAAAATAGGCCTCCTCTGGGACACAGTCTTTCCTGGAGTATTGGAGGAACGATGAACGTATTTGGTGATATAAGTAATTGGCCAAGAAATGTCACTCCCCCCAAAACCAATATCTACCAGTAAATGCTCCCTTCTGAGAATACCCTACAGCTGGGGAGAGATAAAATTCATTGCCCCAGAGCTGTAACTCCCCACAGCACTGTACATCTTAGGAAACAGGACTTCCTTGGAGGACATCATCTCTAATCCCTTGGTCTAAGATAGCAAAAAGCCAGCTGGAGATCATACACATTGTTCCCCCACTATCAAGGGGACAAGGACTATAAAAGTGAGTAGAATTGTTTTCTTTTATTGCTTTATGACCCTTTTCATACCAGTTGAGGATGCTTACCCGTAATGAAGAACTCAAGAAACTAACAAAGACAGGAAACAGAGAAGTACCTTTTTTTTTCTATATCCATTTCTATATGCCCAGCATAGTAAACACTCAATGTATCTTTGAAAATAAATAAATGGATGCCACAAGACTTACTTGTCGGTTGGCTGAAAAGGCACTAATATCACATTATTTTTCCTTTGTATTCTGAAATTTTTGAAAACTATTTCCAGTGCACTAAGAAGTAATCTTTTCCAGTTTTAGCTCCATGGTGTTTATATAAGCTGGAGTGTAATTTCTTTTGAAGTATGGTTTATTGTTTCCTTTGTTTTCTGTACTTTTGCTTAATATTAAATAAGGTATTTTGACTTTTTTTCTTAAAGTCTAACGAAACTCTACAGTTATACTTTCATGCCACTGTAAATGTATTCCAATGTTTTTCAAAATGTTTAGATCTAAGAACACATAATTGCTTATGAATGTGATGAATTAACGTGTCAGTGCATTTGCTTGTAATCTTTTTTCTTCATACAAAAAGGTTATAATATTGTATACATAACTTTTAATTTAATATTGTGATACAAACATTTTCCATCTTAAATAGCTTTTGCAAACATCATCTCTAATAGCCACATAATTTTCCATTATTTAGTCATACAATAATTACTTAATTCTTCTAATAAAGGATATTTATAATGTGTCATTTCTTCCCTGTTTTAAGAAAGGGATGAATATGTGAGCTTGAAAATGTTTTCTAAATTACTAATTATCTCTTTAGAATAAACTTCTATAAATGAAAGTACATAATTAAAGGTTATGGATATTTTTTAAACTTTTGACTTACGCTACTAACTTTTTTCCTGAAGAGTTCATATGAATTTGAATTCTAATATGCAGTTCATTTCATCATTATACCATGTATTTTTTTCTTTTAATGGTAGTGGTTTTTTTAACTAGGAAATTGATGCCGCTTTCTCCTGAAGTAACAGTGATAACCCAGAGTTCCATTAGGAAAATAATTCTACAAGGTTTCAGTTCATAGAAAGATAATTACCATTTTGCAAATCTCTGGTTGAGTATGACTGAGGGGAACTGAAGCAAAACATGGCAAAAGTTCCAATCATTGTAACACACCCTGATGGTTCTTTGAGTAAATTACATGGCCTTTTGTGAACTTGCTGATTTAAACAATTCTTTATAAAGGAGTGCTACTGACTTAAAAAGACTGTAACAAGAAACGCTGGTGCCATTGTGGTTAATTGAATAAGCACATGTTCAAAAGCTATGCTCTTTATTTAGTTTACTCTAATAGATCTAAGTCTACTGTGTAAATAGGGCTCAGAACTTATGAAACTCTTGTTTTTTAACTCACAGGATATTTAAAGGAAATTCATGCTCAGGCACTGAGATAAGCTTTGTGACTTGTCTTACACTGAATAAAATCCACCTTCATAAATTAATGTATCTGGAAACATTTCCTCAGAATTCAGTCTTTAAATAGACAGCAATACAGTTTCACTCTGAAAGTATGTGAGAGCCCTTTACGTGGCTGTTAAAGATCATAAAAGAATGAATAGCACATATTAAATGGTAAAGCATTTTAGTAAGAAGTTGAATTAAAAATTGCATCCTTGTTAATAAGTTAATTAAAACAAGTCATTAATCAATAAGTCTTCATAAAATTCTACCACCTTAAAGGATCTTGTTATATGAAGAACATCTCTCTTTCTCATTATTATAGCTACCCTTTAAGAGCTGGTTATTGTGTGTTATGCACTATGCTCAGGCCCTATATATATTATGTCATTTAATTCTCATAATCAGCTTATTGAGGCCAATTATATTATCCTGGTTTTACAAATGAGAAAATTATAGTTTTAAAAAGAATAAGTCCTCAAAATACTCTAATAGTCAGACTCCTTTACACTCATGCTTCTCCCCAGAAGTTAGGCTAGCTTCCACTGTAATAGAGACTCACAAAACAACCTGTTAGGTAGAGTTGTTCGTAATACAGTTACTCAGAAGAGGCGCTTACTGGCTAAGTCATAAGCAATCTTGAAAATGTAACTATTCTTTCAGTTAACAACAGTTCCATTTAAAAAAAAAAAGATATGACATTAAAAAGAGAAATTCAAAATTCCATAGTTTTCGTATCTTCTTTTACTAAAGTTTAATGATGGAATTTTTATTGTTTTCCCCTTTCTTTCTCACATCCTACCATGTAAATAATAAGACAGACATCAAGGCAAAAATTTTTGCTATTATTTATTTATACCATTAGAAATTTGAAACATGTTTTCCTTTTATTTTCAAGCACCACTAAAGTCAGATTAGATACTAACTTCTACTCCTGTCAAAACCTAACATTGTATTCAAAGGTGATCTTTTCCTCTCAAGGTAATTATTGTGAGACCTTGCCATTCAGCATTAGAAAAAAAATAGTTAAAAGTTTCATAAAATAAAAATTGACAAAAGAGAAGTTCATAGGTACCCTTTTTGGAAAGCAAAATAGTTAACAAAAAAAGATACATTTTAATGAGTTAGTTCCTACTGTATTCCAATGACTGAACACAAACAAGATACATAAGTCAATTCCTCAAATAACCTCAAATCCCTATTTATTCATAAGGAATTGCCACAGGATCTAGAAAATAGTTTTTTGTTCATTATTGTTATAAAATATGATGAAATTAACTTTGAAAGATGTTATACATGTCTGCTTTTTTCTCTTCTATCTTTTCCTGTGCCACAGTCTGTCTTCTGGAGCTTTCATTAGAAGTGTTCCAATTAAAAAGCAGTGTGAGTTAAGAAAATGGCTTCCATTCACAACAAGGATTCTAAATAAGAGGTAAATTCGGTAAATCAGTTCCTCCCTGGCTCCTAGCCATTCACATCTTTTGGTTTTGAAATTCATGTCTTTGTGAGCATAAGGTGGTTGTTATGAGGTGTTGTCAGGCCTCTGACAGAGTTATTGTGCATGGTAGGAGGTGGCAGTTTTTGATCAATGTCTTCAAAGTCAAAGCTTAGAAAATAATAGCTGCACATCAAAACCCAGTGCCATATGCAGTTAACATTGGGCTCTTTCAGGTGGCCCCAGGGAATGACTTAATTCTCATGTGGAGCTTTACTTTAATTAGTCATCTATAATGGTGTATTAAGATTTACATGAAGACTTGTAACTTGAGATTCATTGTCAAATGAGGTTCAGGAAAATCATTATCAGAATAAAAATAAAGAAACCTATCTATTTATTCACGTTCTCCTCCCATTTTTCCTGAATCCCTGACTGATTGCATTTCTGTTCTTATGACATCTTTTATTGACCCAATACCTTTGTAAGAATGCCCATGTTTAATTTTTTAGGCCATTTATGCAATTATTTCATGATATCCTGCCTAGTTGATCAAGTTACTGATTTTAAACCTTTCTGTTGTACCTTTTTCTATATTTTTATTACTTTAAAAAAAGTCTGACAGGAATAAAGACGCAGACGTAGAGAATGGACTTGAGGACACAGGCAGGGGGAAGAGTAAGCTGGGATGAAGTGAGAGAGTGGCATGGACTTCTATATACTACCAAAAGTAAAATAGATAGCTAGTAGGAAGCAGCCACATAGCACAGGGAGATCAGCTTGGTGCTTTCTGACCACCTAGAGGGGTGGGATAGGGAGGATGGGAGGGAGATGCAAGAGGGAGGAGATATGGGGATATATGTATATGTATAGCTGATTCACTTTGTTATAAAGCAGAAACTAACACACCATTGTAAAGCAATTACACTCCAATAAAGATGTAAAAAAAAAGGTCTTAAAACATTCACAATTGCTTTAAAATGAGGGGTTTTATGTTGTTTTTAGTTTTCTTCTAGAACATACAGTTATTGGCAACATTTAAGAAGAAAAAGCTATTTCGTTCATATATCCATTTGAATAGCACAACTGGCATGTATTATAGAATCATATTATCATATATATATATATATATACACACACACATATATATGTGATTTCTTAAAGAACCTATAGTGTAAGAGGTGGAAAATACACAATAAAAAGTCAGATAAATCCATAGTTAAGAGTTAAATGTGCCATATGTTTCTCTAATACTGAGGCACAATGGGGTGCACTAAGAAACTCATTAAGTCAATGGAAATAGCAGCTGGGCTCTATCGAGATGTCTATTCACTTCTGAAACAGAAAAACACAAAAAGAGTGGACACATTCCACTTCTCAGGTTTGAACTGATCATGTTAGCTTGGGGTTAGTGCAATGCAAAATGCTAACGTACCTTTCCTCTCAGCACCTAATTTGATAAACTTCATTTTAATAGCTGTTTCTTTATTTTTCCCAGTAAGGCAAAGATATCTATCTCCCCTTACCTTCTGAATTTTTCTCATTAAAAAAATTTAAAGCTCTGCCAAAGCACCCAAATAGTACAGTAAAGCGATGCAGCAGACACAATGAGCCTGATAAATGACTTTAACAGTAAAAAAAAAAAAGTCTTAATATCTCTAGTTTGATTTTATGGACTTCAGAATGAAATGAACGCCATAATAATACAAACTGATCCCACTAAAATTTTGTGTGATTTGGGAAAAGGCCTTGGTTCCCAAGGCACTCGTTTCCTCCTCTATAAAATGTACTTTTAGATGCTTTTTTTTTCATGTCAGTTACTTTAAGAATTGGATAAAGTCTATGAGATTGGAAATATATGCACATGTGAACAACACAATTTTACATAGCATTTCAACCCCCCAGTTAGACTGAGCGCCATAAAGGATTACTAGCCTCTTACTAGCTTAAAATTCTATGGTTCTATGCTAATATCAATATAAAACCTCCTGATTCATAAAACAAATCTGCAAAACTGAGACCAAGCCTCTGAAGTGTCTGAAGTCTACTATGGTAGGAAATGAACGCAGAACTACAGAATCTTTAGAGTTCGTGACCTTAGTGTTGATTAGTTTTCTCTACTGATAAGATTACAATTCATAATGTCTATATTCACGTTTTAACAAAAACAATGTTCTGAAACAGGATGAGAAAATAAGGCCAAAAAAAGTAACACCTCCAGCCATTTTGGTTCAATAATAATAATTCATATTCTTCAATTCATTTTCTTCTTATAGCATCTTCAGAATTCTCACTGAATTGAGAAATGTCTAATAACTAAGGGGACAAAACAAGTATGTTTTCCCTACTTGGTAGTCACCACACTGCAAGTGTTAAACACCTCAGAGACCATTCAAGTCTTCATGAATCAATAATGAATTCAGAAGCACAAGGCTTATCAAGTCTAAAGGCAAAATCCATATTATTATCAGTAAGGGCTTCTATCATTTGAAATCCTAAAACAGGTGAAGTAAGGTTCTATAGTCTTCAAAATTCCAAGCTTCTCAGGGGTTCTCTCAATATTTCCTGTATCTGTAAAAAATTTTTAAAACTCAATTGAGTGGAATAAGTTTTAGATACTACCTACCCCAAAATTATTCAAGCTTGTGTATTTTAAAATATATGTCCAACTTTATTTTAGCTGAGGGAAGTTTCTGCCCTTCAAGTATCTGCTCTCCTTTTCAGTGAAATGAAGTTTATCAAGCTTCACACACTACTCAGATGAAGAGACATGTCTCTGTGTCAGTAGTTTGAGACTGTCAGATTCTCAACTGAGATACGGATATTAGAAGTTTGATTTGGAATGGAAAGCAAGAGGAGAGATTCTGATTGGGGAAAAGCAGGTATCCCCTCTCTTCACACTATCTCTTTAGTCTCTTACTCCTGACTGACTGATCTCATGCCATAAGCCACCAAAATACATATCTGCTACCTTGCAAAGTCCTTTCTCAACCCTCTTAATACACCATTCCTTCTTACTCTCTCTTTCACAGCCAAATCTCAGAAACAGTCTGACATTTGTCTTCACTTCCTCATCTAGTATTAAGTCCCTAGTCACATCAAACAGGTCTTTATTCCCTCTGTCCACCAACAACATTTAGTAAGGTCACTAATGACTCCTATGCTGCCAGGTCAAGGACTCTTTCCATTATTCACCTGCTTGACCTCTCAGCAATATTCAACACAGTTACATGTACTAAAAATTCTCTTCTCTTGACTTCCATAACACCATAACTTCCTATTTTTTCTCCTACTTCTCTCAATCTTATTTGCTCATTCCTCTGCTCTTCCTTTTTCATATACAAGCCTGTTATAGTTCATCTGTGTGATTATAATTATTTAATGCCTATCTCCTCCCATAAGGATGGGAAATAGGGCAATTTTGTTTCCCACTGTTGTTCTCAGTGTCTTGATCACTGAATAGATAATCAATAAACATGTATTAGAGAAATGCAAAAGGCCTAGAAGGGATCATGTTATGACAGGTCTCCCGGGCATATGGGGTCATTTTAGGGGACTATGAAAAACAGTTCATTTCACTACAGAGACCACGATGCAGGTATTTTTTACATTGCTCTTTAACTCTTCACCCTGCTTAAGATGGTTGCCTTAATTTTTATATAAATTTTCATTAATTTATTTAATGAACAAACATTCATCAAATATCTATTTTATGCCAATAACCATGCTAGGTAGTTTACTTATAGCATCTTATTTAATCCCCATAACATTCCTGTGAGATAGTTACCATGCCTGCTATTTTGAAATAACAGATGTACAAAGTTGATATATAAATCCAGATTTGCCTTAAACGAAAGTTCATGCTCTTTCTACTATACCGCCTTACTTATTTAAGGTTATTGGCAAGGAAGGAAGGCAACTTAAGGGTTAAGGGTGAGTTCTTTCACAACTCGCGTCAGCTCACCTAATAGACGTCACTCGTCCTTATAACATGAGTCATTCAACCATCAGCAAGATTCTAAAGAACAAGGACAAGATCATAGAACATGTGAAGTCTGCTGTGCCAATGATGTAGACAATAATATCGAAGAAGCGTGGAAAAGTGATGGAGGTGATGGAGAAACTTCTCAGTGTGCGGATGCAAGATCAGCATCAGCGTCAAGCTCCACTCAGCTTAATGCTGATTCAAGAGAAATCTAAAAGCCTTTAAGAAGACTTGAAGAAGAAACACAGGGAAGAATCAGTGGGCACATCTTTCAATGCCAGCCATGGCTGGTTTCATCAGTTCAAGGCTAGAGCCAACCTTCACAACATAAAAGTGGCGAGGCAGCAAGTGCAGGTACGGTAGCTACCCAGGAATTTCCTGAAACGCTTTGAGAAATTATTGATGAAGGTGCATATTTACCCAAGCAGGTTTTTAATGTGGATGAGACAGGACTGTACTGAAAGAGGGTGCCAGACTGAAGTTACATCAGTAAGGAGGAAAAGTTGATGCCAGGCTATAAAGCAACAAAGGATAGGTTAACTCTGTTGCTCGGTGGCAATGCTTATAGCAATACGAAGCTGAAGCTCTCTTAGTTTATCATTCATGGAACCCAAGAGCCCTTAAAAACATAGCCGAGGGCTCTCTTCCTGCTGTGTAGAAGAGTAACCCCAAAGCCTGGGCTACACAGTCCATTTTCCAGGACTCTTTTTGACACCACTTTATCCCAGAGGTAGAGAAATATTGCTTGGAGAAGGACATCCCATTTAACTTTTTTTTGCTGCGAGACAATGCTTCGGGCCACCCCCCATTCATGGACGACTTTCAACAACAGCAAAGTAGTGCATCTGCCACCAAATAACTACATTGTTCATCCAACCTATGGATGGGATGTAACCAGGGAGTTACAGCAACTTTCAATAAATATTATCTACGTCACACTTTTCATCAGGCAGTAAAGGCAAGTGACGACTCAGGAACAACCTTGCGACAATTTTGGAAGGACTATAACAACTACAAGGCTATAAAAATAAATTGACTGAAGATTACATTCTCTTTCCCACTTTTCATCTGAGCTCTTGTAACCTCCCCATACTAAAACTATCGTTAACTTATAATTTCTGAGCATCCACACGAGATATACAGAAGGAATATCAATCAACAATAAAAATATGGTAATTTATCTTTCAGTAATTGAAGAAAATAAATAGGGGCAGGGGAGGTAGATTAATTAGGGATCAGTGAGTGTAGAATAATATTGATAGTTGTGTCTCAAGGTGCATGGGCCATTAATATAATTTTAGAGAAATAATATTTACTACTTATTTTTAGTAGCCTTATAATTCCTCATTCTAATAATCATGACAAAATGTCAGAATTTTGTGACAATCTTCTTTTTCTTCTCATTATACTTAAGATTGTCAGGATAATCCTTTCACCTCTGGAAAGCCAAAGACAACTGTGACTATTTTAGCAAATGAAAAAGAAAGAGAGAGATTGGTTCAAGGTGGCTGAGTAGAAGGACATGCTCTCACTCCCCCTTTCGAGAACACAAGATCACAACTAACTGCTGAGCAATCATCATCAGGAAGACACTGGAACTCACCAAAAAAGATACCCCGCATGCAAAGACAAAGGAGAAGCCACAATGAGATGGCAGAAGGGGGCAATCACAATAAAATCAAATCCCATAACTGTTGGGTGGGTGACTCACAAACTGGAGAACACTTATACCACAGAAGTCCACCCACTGGAGTGAAGGTTCTGAGCCCCACGTCAGGCTTCTGAACCTGGAGGTCCGGCAATGGGAGGAGCAATTCCTAGAGAATCAGACTTGGAAGGCTAGCGGGATTTGATTGCAGGACTTCGAAAGGACTGGGGGAAACAGAGACTCCACTCTTGGAGGGCACACACCAAGTACTGTGCGCACTGGGACCCAAGGGAAGGGGCAGTGACCCCACAGGAGGCTGAACCAGACCTACCTGCCAGTGTTGGAGGGTCTCCTGCAGAGGCGGGAGGTGGCTGTGCCTCACCGTGAGGACAAGGACACTGGCAGCAGAAGTTCTGGGAAGTACTCCTTGGCGTGAGCCCTCCCAGAGTCTGTCATTAGACCCACCAAAGAGCCCAGGTAGGCTCCAGTATTGGGTCACCTCAGGCCAAACAAACAACAGGGAGGGAACTCAGCCACACCCAAAGCAGACAAGTGGATTAAAGTTTTACTGAGTTCTACCCACCAGAGCAACAGCCAGCTCTACCCACCACCAGTCCCTCCCATCAGGAAACTGACACAAGCCTGTCAGATAGCCTCATCCACCGGAGGGCAGACAGCAGAAGCAAGAAGAACTACAATCCTGCAGCCTGTGGAACAAAAACCACATTTGCAGAAAGACACACAAGATGAAAAGGCAGAAGGCTATGTACCAGATGAAGGAACAAGATAAAACCCTAGAAAAATAACTAAATGAAATGGAGATAGGCAATCTTCCAGAAAAAGAAATCAGAATAATGATAGTGAAGATGATCCAGAACCTCAGAAAAAAAATTGAGGCAAAGATAGAGAAGATGCAAGAAATGTTTAACAAAGATCTAGAAAAATTAAAAAACAGAGATGAACCATACAGTAACTGAAATGAAAAATACACTACAAGGAATCAATAGCAGAATAACTGAGGCAGAAGAACAGATAAGTGACCTGGAAAACAGAATGGTGGAATTCACTGCTGCGGAACAGAATAAAGAAAAAAGAATGAAAAGAAATGAAGATGAAGACAACATAAGAGACCTCTGGGACAACATTAAACACAACAACATTCGCATTATAGGGGTCCTAGAAGGAGAAGAGAGAGAGAAAGGACCTGAGAAAATATTTGAAGAGATTATAGTCATAAACTTCCCTAACATGGGAAAGGAAATCGCCACCCAAGGCCAGGAAGCACAGAGAGTCCCAAACAGGATAAACCAAAGGAGAAACACGCCGAGAAACACAGTAATCAAATTGGCAAAAATTAAAAACAAAGAAAAATTATTGAAAGCAGCAAGGGAAAAACGACAAATAACATACAAAGGAACTCCCATAAGGTTGACAACTGATTTCTCAGCACAAACTCTACAAGCCAGAAGGGAGTGGCAGATATACTTAAAGTGCTGAAAGGGAAGAACCTACAACCAAGATTACTCTACCCAGCAAGAATCTCCTTTGGATTCAATGGAGAAATCAAAAGCTTTACAGACAAGCAAAAGTTAAGAGAGTTCAGCACCACCATACCAGCTCTAAAAAAATGCTAAAGGAACTTCTCTAAGTGGGAAACACAAGAGAAGGAAAGGACCTACAAAAACAAACCCAAAACAATTAAGAAAATGGTCATACAAACATACATATCAATAATTACCTTAAATGTGAATGGATTAAATGCTCCGACCAAAAGACACAGGCTTGCTGAATGGATACAAAACAAGACCCACATATATGCTGTCTATAAGAGACCAACTTCAGACCTAGGGACACATACAGACTGAAAGTGAGGGGATGGAAAAACATATTCCATGCAAATGGAAATCAAAAGAAAGCTGGAGTAGCAATACTCATATCAGATAAAATAGACTTTAAAATAAAGAACGTTACAAGAGACAAGGAAGGACACTACATAATGATCAAGGGATCAATCCAAGAAGAAGATATAACAATTATAAATATATATGCACCCAACATAGGACCACCTCAATACATAAGGCAACTGCTAACAGCTCTAAAAGAGGAACTCGACAGTAACACAATAATACCGAGAGACTTTAACACCTCACTTACACCAATGGACAGATCATCCAAACAGATAATTAATAAGGAAACACAAGCTTTAAATGGCACAACAGACCAGATAGATTTAATTGATATTTATAGGACATTCCATCCAAAAACAGCAGATTACACTTTCTTCTCAAGTGCACACAGAACATTCTCCAGGACAGATCACATCTTGTGTTACAAATCAAGCCTCAGTAAAGTTAAGAAAATTGAAATCATATCAAGCATCTTTTCTGACCACAACGCTATGAGATTAGAAGTTGATTACAGGGAAAAAAACATTAAAAACACAAACACATGGAGGCTAAACAATATGGTACTAAATAACCAAGAGATCACTGAAGAAATCAAAGAGGAAATCAAAAAATACCTAGAGACAAAGGACAATGAAAACATGATGATCTAAAACCTATGGGATGCACCAAAAGCAGTTCTAAGAGGGAAGATTATAGCTGCACAAGCCTACCTAAAGAAACAAGAAAAATCTCAAACAATCTAACATTACACCTAAAGGAACTAGAGAAAGAAGAACAAACAAAACCCAAAGTTAGCAGAAGAAAAGAAACCATAAAGATCAGAGCAGAAATAAATGAAATAGAAACAAAACAATAACAAAGATCAATAAAACTAAAGGCTGGTTCTTTGAGAAGATAAACAGAATTGATAAACCATTAGCCAGACCCATCAAGACAAAGAGGGACAGGACTCAAATCAATAAAATTAGAACTGAAAAAGGAAAAGTTACAACAGACACCACAGAAATACAAAGCATCCTAACACACTACTACAAGCAACTCTATGGCAATAAAATGGACAACCTGGAAGAAATGAACAAACTCTTAGAAAGTTATAACCTTCCAAGACTGAACCAGGAAGAAATGGAAAGTATAAACAGACCAATCACAAGTAATGAAATTGAACCTGTGATTAACAATCTTCAAACAAACAAAAGTCCAGGACCAGATGGCTTCACAGGTGAATTCTATCAAACATTTAGAGAAGAGCTAACACCCATCCTTCTCAAACTCTTCCAAAAAATTACAGAGGAAGGAAAACTCCAAAATTCATTCTATGAGGCCACCATCACCCTGATACCAAAACCAGACGAAGATACTACAAAAAAAGAAAATTACAGACCAATATAACTGATGAACATAGATGCAAAAATCCTCAACAAAATACTAGCCAACAGAATCCAACAACACATTAAAAGGATCATACACTATGATCAAGTGGGATTTATCCCAGGGATGCAACAATTCTTCAGTATATGCAAATCAATCAATGTGATACACCATATTAACAAACTGAAGAATAAAAACCATATGATCATGTCAATAGATGCAGAAAAAGCTTTTGACAAAATTCAACACTGATTTATGATAAAAACTCCCCAGAAAGTGGGCATAGAGGGAACCTACTTCAACATAATAAAGGCCATATATGACAAACCCACAGCAAACATCATTCTCAATGGTGAAAATCTCAAAGCACTTCCTCTAAGATCAGGAACAAGACAAGGATGTCCACTCTCACCACTATTATTCAACATAGTTTTGGAAGTCCAAGCCACGGCAATCAGAGAAGAAAAAGTAATAAAAGGAATCCAAGATGGAAAAGAAGAAATAAAACTGTCACTGTTTGCAGATGACATGATACTATATATAGAGAATCCTAAAGATTCCACCAGAAAACTACTAGACCTAATCAATGAATCTGTTAAAGTTGCAGGCTACAAAATTAATGCACACAAATCTATTGCATTCCTATACACTAATGCTGAAAAATCTGAAAGAGAAATTAAAGAAACACTCCCATTTACCATTGCAACAAAAATAATAAAATACCTAGGAATAAACCTACCTAGGGAGACAAAAGACCTGTAGGCCGAAAAGTATAAGACACTGATGAAACAAATTAAAGATGATACCAATGGATGGAGAGATATCCATGTTCTTGGACTGGAAGAATCAATATTGTGAAAATGACTATACTACCCAAAGCAATCTACAGATTCGATGCAATCCCTATCAAATTACCAATGGCATTTTTTACAGAACTAGACAAAAAATCTTAAAATTTGTATGGAGACACAGAAGACCCCCGAATAGCCAAAGCAGTCTTGAGGGAAAAAAACGGAGCTGGAGGAATCAGACTTGCTGACTTCAGACTATACTACAAAGCTACAGTAATCAAGACAATATGGTACTGGCACAAAAACAGAAACATAGATCAATGGAACAAGATAGAAAGCCCCAAGATAAACCCACGCACCTATGGTCAACTACTCTATGACAAATGAGGCAAAGATATACAATGGAGAAAAGACAGTCTCTTCAATGAGTGGTGCTGGGAAAACTGGACAGCTACATGTAAAAGAATGAAATTAGAACACTCCCTAACACCATACACAAAAATAAACTCAAAATGGATTAAAGACCTAAATGTAAGGCCAGACACCATCAAACTCTTAGAGGAAAACATAGGAAGAACACTCTTTGACATAAATCACAGCAAGATCTTTTTTGATCCAACTCCTACAGTAACGGAAATAAAAACAAAGTAAACAAATGGGACCTAATGAAACTTAAAAGCTTTTGCACAGCTAAGGAAACCATAAACAAGAAGAAAAGACAACCCTCAGAATGGCAGAAAATATTTGCAAACGAATCATCAGACAAAGGATTAATCTCCAAAATGTATAAACAGCTCATGCAGCTCAATATTAAAAAAACAAACAACCCAATCCAAAAATGGGCAGAAGACCTAAATAGACATTTCTCCAAAGAAGACATACAGATGGCCAAGAAGCACATGAAAAGCTGCTCAACATCACTAATTTTTAGAGAAATGCAAATCAAAACTACAATGAGGCATCACCTCACACCAGTGAGAATGGGCATCATCAGAAAATCTACAAACAACAAATGCTGGAGAGGGTGTGGAGAAAAGGAAACCCTCTTGCACTGTTGGTGGGAATGTAAATTGATACAGCCACTATGGAGAACAGTATGGAGGTTCCTTAAAAAACTAAAAACAATTACCATATGAGCCAGCAATCCCACTACTGGGCATATACCCAGAGAAAACCATAATTCAAAAAGACACATGCACCCCAATGTTCATTGCAGCACCATTTACAATATCCAGGTCATGGAAGCAACCTAAATGCCCATGGACAGACGAATGGATAAAGAAGATGTGTTACATATATACAATGGAATATTACTCAGCCATAAAAAGGAAAGAAACTGGGTCATTTGTAGAGTCGTGGATGCATCTAGAGACTTCCATACAGAGTAAGTCAGAAAGAGAAAAACAAATATCGTATATTAACGTATTTATGTGGAACCTAGAAAATGGTACAGATGAACCAGTTTGCAGAGCAGAAATTGAGACACAGAAGTAGAGAAAAAACGTATGGACACCAAGAGGGGAAAACAGCAGCGGGTCGGGGTGGTGGTGTGATGAATTGGGCGATTGGGATTGACATGTATACACTGATGTGTATAAAATGGATAACTAATAAGAAACTTCTGTATAAAACAATAAATAAAATTAAATTTAAAAAATCAGAAAAAAAGAAATACTCAGATGAGAAGAATGATTATCAATTGGGAATAACATAAGTCAGAAAGACCAAGTTCATACCTGACTCTGTCATCTACCAACAGCATAAGTTAACAGAAAACATTAGCATAACTTCCCTCAACCGATGTCCTTCTCATGTAAAAATGGAGAGTTACACAGAAATTAAATGAGATAATATATGTCAAAATACCTAGAGTCATGCCTGATACATATAGGCATTCAGAAAATATGAGTTGGCTTAATTATGCAGACAGTGCTAGTCATGCTATTCCCTCTGCATGGAACACAGGGAATTCTTTGCCATATTCTCTAAAATGCTAAAGTCTGGTAAAACTAGAAATATCAGCATCACAAAAGAGCATTAGATGTGAACAATCTACGTATAATTATATAAACTTTTGGAGACTTCTAGTTTTCATTCTGTCAGGTAAAGAGGTTGGAAGTCATTATTCCACCCTAACAAATAAAAATCTGAACAAACTGAAAAATCAGCAACTCTTCTTAGATCCATTAGAGAAGTGAGACCATAGGGCAAACTGCTTTCCCCAAAATTGGAGAGACAGGCAGAAACAGAAAATCACAACTTACTAGAGCAGAAACCTATGAATAGAAACTTCCCTGGGAAGCAGTACAGAGTAGAAAAACCTGAACTGTAACTGACAAACTGCCAGTTGTTGTCTCAACATGGACAAGTCTGAGAGTTAAAAATTCCAGAAGGGCCTAACACTTTTGTGAGTTCTACCGCCAGGAGCTCTACCAAGTTCTCAGTGAATGTCAGAGAAAAATTCCCTTCTGCTTCCAGCAGGGGGAGGGGGAGAGTAACCATTTTGAAGTACATCAGAGCATTCTATTCTTAACAAGGCCTGACCTCAAGAGAAACTATTTTAGCAGAACCTAAACTACTGGGGTAATATCAGGGCATAACCAACCTAGGAGAAGGGAAATATGCAACTCCAGACTCCTTTAGCCATCCTGTCCCACCTAAGGGGCGGCAGGCACGAAAATCACTTGTGAAGATCACAACACAGAGGTACCGCTTACTAAAAGACTGAGACCTAATTATAGGACTATAAAACTTTCCCCCTCTTCCCACACCTTACCACCACATTACCAAAGGCCTATTTACCACAGTTCCTTTCATCTAATGCATTATGTCCGGCTTTCAACAAAAAAAAAAATTGCCAAGATACTAAAAGGCAAAAAACAGAGTTTGAAGAAACAGAGTAAGCATCAGAACTAGATGCACGTAATGGCAGGGATGTTGGGATTATCACACCAGGAATTTAAGACAACTATAATTAATATGCTAAGGACTCTGAAAAAAGTAGACAACATGCAAGAACAGATAGGAAACGTAACCAGAGAGATGGAAATTCTGAGAAAGAATAAAAAAGAAATGCTAGAGGTCAAAACCACTGTAACACAAATGAAGAATGCCTTTGATAAGCTCATTAGTAGACTAGACATGACTGAGGAAAGAATCTCTGAGCTTGAAGACATGTCAATAGAAACTGAAAAGCAAAGAGGAAAAAAAGGAACAGAATATCCAAAACTGTGGAATAACAACAAAAGACGTAACATGTGTAATGGGAATATCAGAAAGAGAAGAGAGAAAGAAGAAATATTTGAAACAATAATGACTGAGAATTTCCCTAAATTAACGTCAGAGACTAAACCACAGATCCCAGAGGCTTAGAAAACACCAAACAGGATTAACGCAAAAAAAGAAAAAGCAAAAACAAAAACAACCATACACTTACATATCATATTCGAACTGCAGAAAGTCAAAGATAAAAACATCTTGAAAGAAGCCAGAGGAAAAAGATACCTTACATATATAGAAGAGCAAAGATAAGTAAGGATTATATACAAATTCTCAGAAAGCATGCATGCAAGCAAAAAGAAAGTGGAGTGAAATATTTGTGTTGAAATTAAAATTAAAAACCTAGAATTCTGTATCCTGCAAAATTGTCCCTCAAAAGAGAAAGACAACTAAAGACTTCCTCAAACAAATACTGAGGGAATTAGTTTCCAGTAGACCTGCCTTCACAGGAATGTTAAAAGAAGTTTTTCAAAGAAAAGAAAAATGATATAGATCAGAAAATTAAATCTACATAAAGAAAGGAAGAGCATTAGAGGAGGAATAAGTTAAATATTTTTTTAACTTTTATTTTTTTATACTTAGTTGATCTAACAGGTAATAATTTGTTCAATAGCAGCAATGTATCTATTATAGCTTATGTATAAGTGAAATGAATGACAGCCAATGATTCAAGGGATGAGAAGGAGGAATTAGGAATACTGTATTATTAGAAGGTACCTGAAATACCCTGAAGTGGTATACTGTTACTTGGAAGTGACCTGAATTAATTATAAATGTATATTGCAAACTCTATGGCAACCATCTTTAAAAGTTTTTTAAAAAGTTAAATGAATATGCTCAGAATGGAGAGAAAATGGAATCATAAAATGTTTAATTAAAACGAAAAAGGCAGAAACTAGTTTAAGACAAAACAGGAACCAAGAACAAGGGTAATACATAGAAAACAGTAACAAATATGGCAGATATTAATCCAACTATGTCAATAAATAACTTTAAATGTCAATGATCTAAATACTCCAAAAAAAAAAAAACACATTATCATACTGGATCAAAAAATAAGAGCCAATTTTATGTTCTCTACAAGAAATCCACTTTAAATATAAAGACATATACATAAAAAGTGAAAGGATGGAGAAAGATACACAATGCTAACACCAATAAAAGAAAGCTGGAGTAGCTATAGAAATAAGTATAGTCATCCCTTGGTATCTGCAAGGGATTACTTCAGGATCCCTTGCAGATATCAAAATCCACAGATGCTCAAGTCCCTTATATGAAAGGGTGTAGTATTGATATAATGAATACAGTTGGCCCTCCATATCTACCTGTCTTCCATCTGGGGAATCAACCAATTCCAGACCCATCTCTGGTTGGCTGAATCCCTGGATGTCAAACCCACAGATGTGAAACCCATGAATACAGAGGGCCAACCGTACATTCATGCTGAACGTTTCTTCAACGACAATATAATTGTTTTTAGTACTTTAAAAGATTACTCAAACTTCTGCTTCCCTCCTTGCTGGAAAAACAAGGACCAGATTTACCCTACCTCTTGACATACAGCAAAGATAAAGGAAACATTAGTTTTCAGACAATGGACAATAGGAAGAGGATCCAGAAGGTAATAAAATTAGGAGAATGAATGTTTATATTAGAGTCTAGGAAAAACTATTTGAAAAAGGAGGACATAGTCAAAAGTCTCAAAATTCAAAGAAGTTAAGTGAATTGACTAAGATGTCTTCACTGATTTTAGCAAAAAAAAAAAAAAGGAGGGGAGGCATTCTTGAAAAATCAGGGATGAATTAAGCAAAATACTATATCTACTTTTCACTCCTAGTTTTACCCTGACCATAAATGCTACTATCATTAGGTCGAAGAAAAGGAAGAGAGAAATAATGATTTGTTGGAAGGTTGTGGAAGCATCACACTAAGATATCGATAGATTAGGATCTCAGCATTGTGGTGACATCACATCTTCTTGAATGCACCCAGTTTCTATCAGAAACCCAGAAGCAGCTAAACAACTCTGATTCTGCAGTCACATAATTCCACAATGTTACACAGAAAAATATGTGCCCATTTACAGCCTATTTTCCTGTGATTGGGAGAAACTTTAAGCTCTTTCAAAGTTCTTCTCTATTTCATTTTTTTCTAACATCTTTATTGGAGTATAATTGCCTTACAATGGTGTGTTAGTTTCTGCTGGATAACAAAGTGAATCAGCTCTACATATACATACATCCCCATATGTCCTCCCTCTTGCGTCTCCCTCCCACCCTCCCTATCCCACCCCTCTAGGTGGACACAAAGCACCGAGCTGATCTCCCTGTGCTATGTGGCTGCTTCCCACTAGCTATCTATTTTACATTTGGTAGTGTTCTATTTCATTTTTAAATTATTTGTGGTGTCAAACACAGGTCCTAATACATAGTATGTGGTCACTGAATGTCTGTTGAGTAAATATGTGAGTAAAAGAATAAATTAAGTAGACGTCAGTAATATTAAAAATATTCACTACAGTGTTCAACAATGTTTTATTGCTTGGAGTTTTGCAGACGTATTATTTTCCTCATATTTAACTATACTTCAAAACATTCTTCTGAATCAGCAGTTAGGTTTCATAAAAAATACATCAGAAAAACGCCCATTTCCCTTGTAATATACCAATCATGAAAGGTAATAGTTTCTCCTTTTTTCTCTAATGGAGCAATATGACACTTCATTACCTTTTTATTTCATTATGTATATGACTCTGCCATTGTGATGCCAGTCTCTCCCTCAGACTTCAGAGTACATATCTCCCAGACCAAAATGAAAGGTTACAATGACCTCCCAAATTTATTGAAGCTTACCAGTACAAGTCTTCAAATGCATCTTACAAAAACAATGTTAGAACTGCTTAAAATTAAACAATACTATGTTGAAACCCATGAAGGGAATTTAAAATAATATAGCATCCACTGTGGGAGGTGAGAATGATTTGTAAACACAGGCAGAAAGGCAAAGAATCATGAATGATTCTTGTTTTGGACATCTTAGTGCTAGTCAGTATTATTATTGCAGCAATAATACTTTATTCATTAGCAAGTATAATATTTAGTAATGGCATTATCAATATTAATCATCAACAGAGCTATACTATATTCCCTAGCTACTTATGTAGTTTGAGATTTTACAGTCCTTTCTTTGTCAATAGCATAATGAATCAGTTGAGTTTGATTCCTGGCTTTATGATCTATGGTCATACTTCTGTCAAGTAGCCTAATCTACCTAATTATCAATTTCCTCATCATTAAAGTTGAGATGAAAGCGTATTTTTATCATTGGGTGCTTGCGAAGATTAAATAATATATGTAAAACAGGTTTAAATGTAATATATGTTCTCTAATTCTATCTCAATGCAAATTTCTTTTTTTAATTTTCAAGTTTCTACACTCAGTGCTGAATTCTTAAAGAGATATTTCCCCCAAAATCATAATGTAGGAATTACTGCTTTTGATTCTTCAAAGTAATGAACTGGCACACAGTTTGTCTTGCAGGAACTTCTGTGAGTCAGCCTTTATTTCATCAGTCCTCAAACTATTTTATGCCTAATGTTACAGATTTCTTTGTCAACTCCCACAAAACTCTCCATAGTCCTTTTCAGCCAGCTAGCTATCTTTTTATTCTATTTTCTCTGATATAGCTAATCTTTATCAGTTTCTCGCAGTACCTGAAAACTGATTATAATTCAATTTAGAAAATTTAGAAACCAAAGAGGAACCAAACAGGAAGAGAGCTTGAAAAAAAAAAAGCTACATGGGAACAGTAGGGAATATTTCAAGTTGATATTTTACAACCTGTTTTACTGCTATTCACTTGCTGGTGATGGTAACTCAAAGGATAAATAGATCCAGTTGAAAGAGACCACCTGTCCACTAAATATCAGATATCCAAAATCTTTTAAGATCAGTCAGTTTTCTTTATCTTATCTTATTTGATACCACAGTACAGAAATTCTTAACTTTCTTATGACCAGGAAACTTTCTGAAAATAGAAACTATGAAAATTCAGCCCAGGAAAATGCACACAAACAATTTCAGTGTTCATGGGTTCCAAGGACCCTCTCAAGCCCATCTATGGATTCTCTAGGGCTGTACTGTAAGATTTTGAAGCCTTGATTTTGAATATAGCAATATACCTGAAAGTTGTCCTATTATTCTATGATTTATATTTTCCCATAAGCAGGTAAGTAGTTTGCATGGAACAGATGCCTGCACAAAGCCAGATGTAGCCCCCTCCCCATGGACATCCATCAACTTACAAAACATTTATGTGTGCACCCACGTGAGTCTGTATGTTAACTCCTCCCAGAGCATCCCTCTGGTAAAATGGACTGTGAGGCAGTCTAGCACATTGCTTAGATATCCCTAAATGCAAATATCCCTTAGCAGACACTCCAGTTGTTCCGTAGTTACAGTCTCTTCTTCCAAACACATTGGGTTGAGTCCATTTTCAGGTTTTTAGGTATTCCTATTAAATTGTCATGAAGAGTTCTCTCTTTGGAGTCCCACACTAACCACAAAGTAGGTCATCCCGACAACAATCTCAACAACTACCAAGAGAAAACACCATCAAAACTAATGATGGCTCTATCTGTCATGCATTTTACACACATAATTTCTAGTTCTTCAAAGTATTACCGTCATCATTTTACAGCTGAGGAAATCAGACTTCAGAGAGACCAAATGATATGTCCAGTACCAAACATAAAACACATACTTTCCATTACATCACAGCCAAACAAACAAAAATAGCTCCTTAGGAAAAGTATTGTCTCAATATGCACCACAAAAACTTATATATCCTGGCCAAATGCTCCTAGTGCTCACAAAAATAAGGTATGTGAAAGACAGGGAGTGTAAAATATGTTGTCTCTCTCAGTCATGGTTCACTAGCACTGACCCAGTCTTTCTCTCTGGATATCTTTCAAAATCAGCAAATGGCAGCTACTGTTTCAGACTTGCAACAGTGTCTTGGGCTGCCACCTTATTTTAAGCTATTGCCTCTGTTGCTCACACACTCAAGTCCAGCAGGATTCTTTGCTTCCTCTCCCTCATCTGTCCCTCCTACCCCCTCCTCCGGTGCACCTCCACCTCTTCACTACATGACAGACTGACAGACATAGCTATGTGTACCTTGTTTAAACATCTGCTTTATTACAACTGAGTGACTGCCCTAATGGGTAGGCAGGGTTTTTTCTTATCTTTCACTAAGGAATTCAGATGGTCCGATTAGATAGCTGAACTGCTTGGAGGATCCTGTCAGATGCCCCTTACTTTCTTTTAAGACCACCATGAGTGCTTAGGCATTCCACTCAGACAATTTTCAGTAGTGGAACAACTGTCTATTCAGGTACCTGGCTATGTCAAACATGCATTTAGCTGAGGAATCCCACTTCCACACCCAAGGATTAGTTTTTTCTGAGAAATCATTGGATAAAGAACCATTTATTCTGTAAATGTTATGAGTATGTTAAGGGTCGCTTACTATAATTGTATAATAGAATGCTGAGAAGAATAACTATTGGTAGAACTCAAATAAAATCCAGAAAAACCTACAGACACAAAAAAGAAAAAAAGCCAAAAACACTAAGTATATGAAACAGAAAATACAAAGAGCAAAAGTTTCATAAAATAGCCTATACATTTTTTTAATGTGTAACTATTTTAAAGGTTCCTTGTGAAAAACAATTTAAAACAGAGAATATTTTGTATTCAAATATCAGAGATAATTTTGGATTCAGTGATACAGATGAATATAAGTAAAGGCTTCCAAAAAAAGACTTCAAAAAATACACACTTTTGTACTCCAGTTAGAGTCTTTCAGAAAAGAAAAATATTACTCACTGCGAATTCACATGAAGTTGTTATATTCTGAAAAAAAAAAAAAGTTGTATCAGAGCATTCTAGAATATTACATGAAGAAACTGAGGCTCAGAAGAAAGAGTAGCTGGAAGTATTGACAGGAAATGAGTTAAGGATGAAGTAAAGAAGGGGACAAAAAAGAGAGTCAGTGGTGATACTACCAATTATTTTATGGGGTGTCATTTATCTTTTTCCCTCAGCTAAATGCTCTCTAGTCATCCTTGGTTTTTTCTATCCTTCTATTGTATTAAAGCTCATGAGTTCTGATAGAGTCTGTTTTCTCCACCAGTGACACTCTTCCTCTAGATCTTCCCACATGTGTTTCCCCCATATGTAGTTGTTTCCTCACACTAAGATGCATCTTAAGCAGCTAATGTCATTTTTCAAAGAGGACTTTTCTATCTATGCAATTTAAAGAGCTCCCCGGCCACTCTCTATCACATAGCTCCCTTTTATTTTCAATATTTTACATTTTCTTCACTTTTTCCTTTTTTAAGCCATTTTAGAAAACCTGTCTCATTCACCACTGTATTTTCACCACTTGGCACATAGCAGATGCTCAATAAAAGTTTACTAAATAAATCAAATAAAGATAAAAGTAACAAAAAATCAAATAAAGATTAACATACTTATTTTATTAATGGTGGGGCAATTACTCCCAAAACACAAAGCCCCCTCCTAGAGCTAAATCGGTGAATGTACCTCCTTTGATGAATGCACTCTCATGTCTTAAATTGAAGATAACAGGCTACAAAACAAGTATGATCTGACATACTTTTTCAGTTTCTAGAAGAGATTCTGGAGTATGGTTCACTTCCAATATAGAGGGCCCAGATCTAGAAGACTTACAACATAGTTTATTGAAGCACAAGTTCTTGCTTCACCTGACTGCAACTAGATCTTATAAAGCCACAGATAAGGGATGAACTTGCCCCCACCCTACACTGCCTTTCAATGGACTAATTCTACCCATTATGATACATCACCCAAAAGATACCAAGGTCTTGCCGATTTAACCTGAGCAGTTACTCATATTTCTAAGGGGGAAAAAGATTAAATGAGTGGATAGATCATTTGAAAGTATTCGTTCCAGTTCTTCCACCTGTGGGGACTGGATCAGAAATTACTTTCCCTCAATGGAAATGTGAGGACATGGAATAAGGCTCTCCTTTAATGAACACTGGCCATTCCAGAAATAGTTAATGGATATTTTATTGAAAAACGTAAACAAAATTTGGAAAAGTTAAGGAAAGGAATCAATGATGGAATGTAAGAAACGTCTCTATTCCCTTATCTGTAAAAACAAGAGAAGGCAAAGGGATAGAGGCAAAACAAGAAACTCTCACATGTATAATCATATCCATACAAAGTACATGAAAGTGTCTCACAATTTCCTTTCATGCATATTAATAACTCTGAGCTTCTTGAGGATAGGGGCCAAGTCTTTCAACTTCTGAACTCCTGTTCTTTCATTCCTACTGTATGGAACATCATAAAGGCTCAATAAATAATCGTTGAATTGAGCTAATTATATTTGAGAGTAAGATTATAAAGGCTTGCTTGGGACCTACTGAGTTTCTTCAGAGAGCTAAAAAAAATAGATCATATATTCTGTACCACTTTGGGGGACATTTGCAAAGTGGGACATTTGCAAAGTGGGACATTTGCAAAGTTGTGTTTCCAAGAAATATGGAAACATTTCTTAACAATTCAGGCTAATCACAAACACAACTGCTTGCTTATTTATTACATTCTACAGGGATATGAACTTATAAGTATGACTGGAAGTGCATATGTAAGGCAGAGCTACTCTCCTAACTCAAGATGACTTGTGGAAAGAGTGTAATATATCCCTTCTGGAAACCAACAAGGAAAAACCCTGAGACACGGAGCCTTTCTTGCTCCAGGAAATGAGGTTTGTCAGAGAAAGAGCCAAGACACTGCTAGACGTCCAGCCTTTCTTCCAATTAGAATGAGGACTGTGTCCTGCGCTTGTCTTTGTGGCACTACCACCTCAGTGGGGCTTTCGGATATGAGATATTCAAGGTGTGGCATTTTTGGTGTTTTCTGCACTTTGGAACTTCCATCTTGACCTTGGTCTCACATGCTCAAACTTTCTCCCAAAGCTGCATCTCTACATGAGAGTACACGACTGTATATGTCACGCAGTCCACTGACTGTTCGTCAGGAAATTACTTAGGAAACTAAAGTGAATATTTGTGTTTATATTGGAACAAATGAGAAGAAAAAGTGATTGTATCTTCTTGATATTTATTTTGTCAAGCTTACTGAAGTATAAAAAGTACACCAAAGTGTCTGAACTCTTTCTTTGAAACATTAATAAGCTGTGAGCTTCTCAAGGATAAAGATGAGGAAAAATGTATTACTTGTTAGTGTACAAGTCAATAAGTTTTGATAAATGTATACAGTGTAGTGTAACTGTTACCACCAGAATCCAAATATAGAGCATTCTGATTGCCTCAAAAATTTCCCTCATGGTTCTTTGCAGTCAATGCCCTAACCTCATCCTTAACATCTGGCAACCAATTATCTGGTTAAAATCCCTATAATTTTACCATTTTCAGAATGTGACGTAAATCAGTACACAGAGTATGTAGCCTTTTATGTCTGGTTTCTTTTACGTATCACTGCTGTTAAGATTCACCCACACTGCTGCAGAGAATATCATTATATAACTAAACATCATTTCATAATGATAAAAGGATCAACTAATCAAGACATAATACTAAATATTTATATACCTGATACCTAAATATATAGGTATATGAACCAAATCTAATAGAACAGCAAGGAGAAACAAACAAGTCTACAAATAGAATTAGAGATGTCTATGCCCCTTCCTTCAAAATCATTAGAAGCAGACAGAAAATCAGTGATAATATAGTGGACTTAAATGATGCTATCAACCAACATGAACACTCTGCCTAACAATAGCAGAATTCACATTATTTGCAAGCGCACATGGGGATTTATCAATTAGACAATATTCTGCGCCATAAAATAAGTCTTAAAATTTAAAAGTATTCATGTCATACAACATATGATCTCTGCCTACAATGGAATTTAATTAGAAATCAATAATAGAAAGATACCTGGAAGATCTCCAAATATTTTGCAAAAAATTAATACACTTCTAAATAACTCATTGGTCAAAGAACACTTAAACAGAGAAATTTTTTAATATTTTAACCCAAATGAAAATGAAAACATAACATATCATAATTTGTAGGATGTCATCAACACAGTACTTAGGAGGAAAATTTATAGCACTAAATGCCAATATTAGAAAACAAGAAATAAATGACTTCAAATACTACCTTAAGAATCTACAAAAGGAAGACAAGATTAAACTCAAATAAGCAGGAGAAAGGAAATAATAAAGATCAAAAAGGGAATCAATTAAATAGAAAAGTAAAAACAACACAGAAAATTACTGAAATTAAATGCTGATTCTTTGAGAAGATCAATATCACTCTAGATTCTACAGATATTAAAAGGATAATAAGAGAACATCTGAGCAGGAACAGATGGCATAACTGGTTAATTCTACCAAATATTTAAGACAAAGATAATCCTATACAAACACTTCCAGAAAACTAAAGAATAATTTTTTTTGTACTCATCCCTTGAAATCAGCACTGTCCTAATATCCAAACCAGATAAAAACATCACAATAAAAAAAGAAACTATAGACTAATAGCCCTCATGAATATACATGCAAAAATTTTAAGTAAAAGTTTGGCAAATCAAAACCAAACATATATATAAAGGATAATATATTAAGTGAGATTTATCCTAGAAATGCAGTAGTGGTTTAACATTCCAAAATCAACCAAAATCATATATTAACAAACTAAAAAAGAAAAAAACATGATTATCTCAACGGAAGCAGAAAAAAATATTTGGCAAATGTCAACATCCATTTCTAATAAAAACTATTCAAGAAATTAGGATTAGAAGAAACCTCCTCAAAGTGATAAAGGACATCTACAGGTAACAACATAATGGTGAAACATTGAATATTTTCTTCCTAAGATCGGGAACAAGACACTACCATTCAGCAATGTACTGGGAATTTTAGCCAGTGTAATCAAGCAAAAAGAGTGGGGCGGGAGAAAGAAAGGGCCTCCAGATCTGAAAGGAAGAAGCAAAACTGTCTATTCACAGAGAACAAGATCATCTGTGGAGAAAACCCAACGGAATCTACAAAAAGGCTACTAGAATTAACAAGGAAGTGTAACAAGGTTATAGGATACAGAATCAATACACAAAATCAATTGTATCTCTACAAACTTGCAATAAATAATCAGAAATTGAAATTTAATAAAATAATTTTAAAAGGATCAAAAATATTAACTACTTAGGGGGAAATCTGACAAAAATATGAAGGATGTGTACACTTGAAAACTATGAAACATTTGCTGTGAGAAATTAAAGAGTGTCTGAAAAATAAAGGTTCATAAGCCAGGTTTGTCACTCAAAACACTCAATCTTATTAAAATGTCAATTCTCCCCAAGGTGATCTATATATTCAACACAATCCCAGTATGCCTTCTTGTAGAAATCACCAAATTGACTCAAAAGTTCATATGAAAATGCAAAAGAACTAGAGGAGCCAAGATAGCTTTGAGTAAAAAGAACAAAATTGTGGTAATATCTACTTGATTTCAAGATAAATTATTCTTCATCAAAATTAAAAAGGCCCACACTTCAAAATACTTCCACTGGCTTGGAGAAAATATGCAAAGCGTCCATTTGATAAAGGACTTGTATCCAGAATAAATAAAGAATATCAAAAATCAGTAAGAAGTCAAATAACCCAATAAAAAATGGACAAATGATTTGAACAGATGGTTCATTAAGTAAGATGTGTCGATGGTAATAAACACATGAAAAGATGCTCAACATGCCATGAGGGGAATCCCAACTAAAACCACAATTAGATATCACTACATGCCTAATAGAATGGGTAAAATGAAAAAGACACAACATACCAAGTTTAGCAATGATGTTGAAAAACTAGAATTTTCATACACTTCTGGTAAGAAAGTAAAATGGCACAACTACTTTGGAAACCACTTTGATAGTTTCTTAAAAAGTTCAAGATACACATACCATATGATCCAGCCATTCCACTCCTAGGTACTTGATCAAGAGAAAACATATGTCCATACAAAACCTTGTACATGAACAGCTATAGGAATTCCATTAGTAATAGCCCAAAACTGGAAACAAACCAAATGTCAGTTAACAACAGATAAGTAGATAAAACTGTAGTATATTTATATAATGGAATATTACTCAGCAGTAAAAAGGAATACACTATTGATACATACTACAGCATGAATTAATCTCAAAATAATTATGTTTTATGAAAGAATCTAGAAGCTATCCCTCCAACCCCAAAATAAGTACATGCTGTATAATCCATTCACATAAACTCTAGAAAATGGAAACTAATCTGTGATGACAGAAAGCAGGTCAGTTTTTTCCTGGAGAGGAAAGAAGAGAGGGGATTGAAGGAAGATATTACAGAGATATAGGAGAAAACTGGGGTCGGGGGTATGTATATGTTCTATGTTCTCTATCTTGATTGTGACTATGGTTTCACAGATATGTTTATATGCCAGAACTTATCAAACTGTACAGTTTAAATTCTTGCAGTCATAAATAAATTTATTTTTTTAAAAAATTCTTGCAGTCTTTTGTATGACAACTTTGCCCAAATTTTATACATACACACACACACCAACAAATGGAGTCTACATTTATGGAGTTTACATTTATGTTCTCTAAAACAATACATAGTTGTAACTATTTAAAATACTATTTTAGGGACTTCCCTGGTGGCACAGTAGTTAAGAATCCGCCTGCCAATGCAGGGGACCCGGGTTCGAGCCCTGGTCCGGGAAGATCCCACATGCCACAGAGCAACTAAGCCCATGTACCACAACTACTGAGCCTGCACTCTAGAGCCCATGCTCCGAAATGAGAAGCCACCGCAATGAGAAGCACGCACACTGCAAGAAGAGTAGCCCCTGCTCACCGCAAGAAAGCCCACGCACAACAACGAAGACCCAACTCAACCAAAAAATAAAATAAATTTATAAAAAAGTAAATAAATAAATACAATTTTAAGGTCTTACAAGAAGTCATTACAGGGCAAACTATCTCAAAATAGAAAATGTCATGTACAAAACTAAATGTTTATAGAAAGTAGAACAGGATATAGAAATATGAAAATATTCTAAACTACCGATGCCTTATAAAAATAAACTCTTTGCCTTTAAAGTCAAGCACCCGTAAAGGCACTTATGGCAAGAAAAGAAAAAACAATTTTATTCAGAATATTCCACAAATGAAATCAATGTCATACCTTTTAGACTAGGATGTGGAAGACAAAAACATTGTGACTTCAGCAAATACTTGTTTTCCTCCTCTAGACTATGGGGAAAATTAAAACTAACTCATGGAATTGAAACTGTTACATTAAAGTGTTTATGTAATATGCCTGTTATAGTCTGGTAAAATAACCAATGTTCAGTAAACATTAGTTCCTTCCTCCATCTCATTAAGAAAATATAAAGTCACACTTGCATAACCACAAAGAAAATGTTTGTGGTAGCAAGAGAAAATTGTGTAATATATATTTTGTTGATCGAACTGCAACCTCTGAATTAAAGGAGCAAATTTTGCACAATATTCTAAATAAGACTGTGTTTCTCAAAGTTAAAATAAACTTCAAGCAAAATCCCTTTTGAAGTCCGTATAATCTCAGCTCACAGTAAGAGAGAATATTTGTAGTGGAAAGCTGAAAAGGACTATGGGTAAAGCCCTAGTTCTCCAGGGCTTTTTAGGATCTACATCTAAGGATATCACATCAGATACCAGAGAGAGAAAAGAAAATTTTTCAAGTGAAAAAGAAGAAAGTTACATTTGCATAATATTTTTAAAAATCTAGCATGATCTGACCTTGGTGTAAGGTTGTATTATTTGAAGAAAAAGAAAAGTAAGCTCACGACAAATTTTGTTAATAACAGAACATAGCTCAGACCTAGATACTCAATGAGGGAAAATTTATTTAGTAGGAAAATGAGCCCAAACTGCTTGGAATTTCCTAAGTAATAAATACCTGAGATATTACTGAACCTGTAAAATTCTAAATTCAAGTTTTAAATTCAAGTATCTTAGAAAAGAAAAATAAATGTGTATGATGGGAACAGTACATGTTAAGTTCATTCTACTGAATATTCTTAAAGGCTTTTATTCAAGGTAGTTCAGTGTGTGTGTGTGTGTGTGTGTGTGTGTGTGTGTGCGCGCGCGCACACAGGCCTTAATTCAGCCTCATAATATAACAGGCACTACTTACTTCATCTGTGCCTCCAAATCTTTACTGCAAATATAGGTTGTAACTATCTACTTCCAATATCTCTTCCTTAACATATAAAGAAATCAATTACTTGCGGCCTTATTGTTTAAAAAGATACAAATTTTGGTTTACAAAACCAAACTCACTAACATAGTTTAAAAAGAGTAATTATCAACTTAATTATCAATCTATTTTCACTGGTCTTTGTAAAAGATGAAACCCCTAGCCTGGAGTGACTAGGATGGTGTTCCTCAAATTGAGTAATATAAACTCATTCTACAAACATGAGTTTGCCTAAGCATAAGTAGAGCTCTTGTCCAGTCTATGCCCTGAGATTTCAGAAAGGACGCCTATGTGAAAATGTCTTGTAATGAGAGAATTTAATCTATTTATTTTTTATTGTAATTACTATTATTTTGCATTTGTTTGTACTATCATTTTTTGTTTTTAATTTACCAAATTTTTCTTTGCTTGATTTTTGTCTCCTTTCCACCTTCAATTGCTGTGATTACATTTTCTGTAGTCATTTGTTTTACTCTTGACTTATTTAAAAATGGTTTTAGTCCTTTCCTCACAATATTTAGGTTTAAATTTTAATCTGCACATTTCCTTTAACAATATCTAACTGTAATCATTATTTTCTGCCTTTCTCCTGAATAAGAAACTTAAAACTTTACCACTAGACATGTTATTACATTTTTTTCTAGTATATATATTTGGTTTCAATGTCTTTTTAAGCTTCACAAAATTACCCATCACTATTGTTATTTTTATCAATGTATCTTTCTATCGACTCACATGCTTCTTGTATCTTGTTGCTTTTTCTCTATTTTTCCTGAATCAGATATTTTATCAGTTATTTCAGTGACAGCCTGTTAGTGGTCAAATCTCTTAGACTTTATCTGAAAATGTCTCTATTGCTGCACTATTCCTATATAAGTGCAGCTGTGCACAGAATTTTAAACATTTGGAGATATTACTCCATTTTCTTTCGGCTTCTTTTGCTGCTTATGAGTGTTCCAAACTGAGTATAATTGTTCTTTTGTAGGTAACCTGTCTCTGCTCAGTTTAAGATGCTTACTGTTCTTGGTGATGGATGTTATATATACATATAATTTATACATATTATATATCTAATATACATATTAAAAATCCTGCTTGAGACTCAATGTACTTCCTCAATCTGATGACTTTCTTTAACAGTGGAAAATTCTCAGCCAGTTTTTCAAATATTTCCTTCCTGCCATTAATTCTTCTCAATCTTTTCTTGTATCCTTTGTATCTCAATCTATCCTTTTTCTCTCTTTCTGTGCATTCTGGTAAGCTCCTCAAACTTATTTTCAGTTCTCTTAATTCTTGTCCTAGTTTTGTCTGATCTGCTATATAATTATTTTTGAAGGTGTATTTTAACTTAAATTTCAAAAACTATTTCTAGAAGTTCTATGTGGTTCTTTATCAAATCTGCCAGTTCTTTATATAGATATAAATATACAGATATAGATATATAGATCCTATTACCTCACTGTAGTTTCCATCCTGTCTTTCTCTCTTGGATTTTATTTCCAAATCTCTTCGAATTCTTACATCTCCTTAAGTTCTTTGAGGTGGTAATCTTCCTATTTGTGTTTCTACTGAATCTACTTTACAGTAAATTGTTTCCTTGTGTGGCTTGTATTTTGTTGTTGTTATGAACTCATCTTAATCCATATTACCTTTTCTACGAGTCTTGCGACTCTGAGTTGTAGAAACGTTTCCATTTTGTATTTAATTCAGCTATTAATCTCGGGAGTTTCACTGGTCAAGGAAAGAATGCTAATTTCTCAGCTTGAAACTGCCATACAACGTAAGTAGTGTGAATGTGGGCTTTATTTGTGGATAATGCTTGGGGTTTCGATTATTTACAGAAGAATTATTTTCTCCTCATCCTCAACTCCAAACCCTTATTTCTCTGTTCCACTGAGGAGTTTTTCTAGGGGCCTTTTACAAGTGCAAAGCCCTTTATGGTTCCGGCTTTACACCAGGGTTTCAGTTGCAACTCCCCAAATCTTGTTAGCCAGGACCACATTCTTTAGTGTTAAATCCCTAGTCCCTGGACTTTACCCTTTAGGTAGACCACAGGTGCCATCTTGGTCTGTCACAGTACCAAGTAACACACTGGGCTTTCTGGCTCTGAGTTTGTTTTTTATTTCTAGCTCCCGTGAATTGCCCATTATTTCTTTTAAGCTTGAGTAGAGTAATGTAATGTAGAGGCAGAGCTAAGATGTATTAGCTTAGTTTGTCATGAGACTGAGAAGTGTTCTGAAACAGCTTTTATAATCTTACTTCTTAATATCTTCTGTTTTCTTGTTTCCATCCTACAACTCTTGATCTTATCTAACTTTATAAGGTCATCCTTATTTCTCCCACAAATTTTATTACTAATAATTAAGTACCTGATAAAGATACTACAGCCAAGCCACAGAGCACACTGCAGGCTCCACGTGTGTCCTATTTGCCTTCCTGGGAGACTCAACACTCCATCCACCCGGCCCAGGCCCCGGCCCCAGCAGCAGTCCTGGCCACAGCCCTCGGGCGTCCCCCAGGGTATTCAAAAGAGAACATTTCCTGACAAGGGCTTAGGTGAAGGGGCCAGCTCTCCCATCACAGGCTGCCGGCCTTGGGCTGAGTCAGAAAGAGAGCAATGTCCTGAGGCTGCTCCTCAGGGGCCGACAGCCACAGTATCCTGGAAAGAATTCTAGACCCCTCACAAGCACCGGCAAAAACAGCTGGCCCCAAGGATAATAGTTTGGGTTGCTGTTGCCTTGGACCTGGCAGACATCGGCTTGGGCCCCAGGGGTTCCTCACCAGAAGTCCGCGGCGATGCCCCTTCGGCCTCCGTGAAGGCTATGGATTTCCGGCCGCAAACACGCAGTTCACTCGCCGACTCTGGTTTGAGGAGTCACTCAAAGCCTTTGGGGCAGAGCCCGTTCCCACACTTGGTAGGGCTCCTGAGGCGAGGCGGCTGGTGCAAGGCGTTGCGGGTTGCTAGACAGGTGGCAAAAGCCAAATTCTTTACGGACAAGCCTGGAAAATGGGGCCGCTGCCACGCGCTGCACGCAGCTGTTTCTCATCCAGGACTCCGCAGCCGCCCCGTGGAACGCCCGAGATCCCGCGAGATCGGGCTTCCAATGGGAGACGTGGTCACTTCCGCTTTTCTGAGAGACGCTCAATGAATATGTATAAAGCACATATATTATTTCTGAATGAATACGTGTATTCAGAAATAATTAATATACTTTCCAGACACTATTCGTCTTGTAAAAATATTTACAAACGCTTTATGGATGAAGAAAACCGCACAGAAGAATGAAACGCCTGAACAAAGACTACCTTGAACTCTTTGGAAGAAGAGACCTTTTCAATACATATTGAAGTATTTCCACCTGGCCTTAAAACTACTCTCGCAAGAGACATCTATAGGTTCTTTCTCAGTAATGTCCCAAATACAGTGACAAAATTAGAATATCCTAGCTTTGAGTTCAAATCCAAGTCCCAAAGGGTCCACTAAAACCTGTCCCCAAAATGACCCAGGGAAGGCTTCATCAGGATTATATTCAGGAAAACTTTCTTGCCACGCAAAAAAAGGATATAACAAGTTGTAAAAATCTGGCCTTTGCTGTTTACTACCCCCCAACCAGGTCTGAATTCTGTGCTTTCATATATAAGGGGAAAAAAATCTTCAAAAGGGACTTTCTAGAAGCGTAACTGTACCCTTTTTTCTAGTGTTTTTCTAGTGTTTCATTTTTGTTTATATTTATAGCAAAACATATCTCCAAGCTTGGGTCTTTCCGGAAATCTTAATGCTATTAGCCCTTTTTGGTTTATGAGAAAAATAAACACAACTCTCATATTTGCAGGGCAAAGCCATGGTAGCTAGCCTGAGATTTGGTGGATACTTACACTGTACCTCTTTGTTTCCATAAAACTGAGAGATCTGAAAAAGCTGTTCTTAACAGCTGGGAGGGATTGGAAATGGGACAAGTCTATCTAATCACAATTTTGGAGCTCACTTCACAACAAGGAAGGTCGCATATCTATGTCCCTAGCAGCTACTAATGTAGGTCTGTTGAGATTTTTGCAGATAACAACAGGTAAGAACCCAGATAAGGCTTCAGGTGCAGTGGTAACAGAGCTGCCCTTCTGGGCATAATGGGCTGCCTGGGACTTTTTCCCACTGGTAACAGCAGTATCTGAATCACATTTTGTCTTTTCAAATAAATATAGATTTCCTTATGTAATCTGCCCTTTTTCTTAATTTCTTTTTTTTTCTTTTGTTACACAGTAGTGAGAGTTTGAGGTTAAAAACCAATACAGCACTTATCATTACATCTTAATTTCAGTAAAAAGAAATGAGAAGGAGGTCTTTATGTAAAATACACCTATTTATTTATCTTTCAATGCCACTAGCATGTTTTTTAAAAAGATCTGATTGAAAAAATTAGTTGTTTCTCAATCTGCCTTTGTTCTAATGCTAGTAAATCCCAACTATACAACATAATAGTGTGTGCATGTAGTAAATAACCAAAGCAAAGAAATATAAATTCAGCCTATTGCTTGGATCATGTGTACTCAGTACATTTGATGTCTGCATTCATTATTTTATTAATCCAGTCATGTGTGCTTTCAGTAAATACATACTAAATGTGGAACGTGCACCTGAACTTACTGGGTGTTAGATAAAAACATTTCTAACATCAAGGACCTTATAATTTCAGGAGAGACATAGATAAGTATACTAACAATTACCAAAAATAAAAACTAAAATTATGATTTCTAAGATAGAAACATCCTTAGGATTCTCTTGAGGACAAATAAAAACATCCTTCGGATTCATCTTGGGGACAGAAGGGCATGTTGATAAGCTTGGCAGAAGAGGTAGCAATTGAGAAAGATCTCAAAATTTGCAGTCTTGTGTGGAGCATAGCTTTCAACTCAGCCAGTGTCACTCCTCTTGAAGAGATTTAGATTTGTGTGGGGTTTCCAGTTGTCACAACATTTGGGCCCATTCCTACATATGTTTTGTGGAAAAGGGCCAGGTATGTAAAATGTCAATTTTAATATTTTTTAATATTTTTAATATTTGGACAGTCTTATAGATAAAAACCCAACTTTTAATCATCTGAACTTTAAACTCAACTCTGTTTTATATATAAAAACAAAAATAATTTTTGCATAATTTATTCACTGAATTTTCCAGAATTAACATGACTGTGTAAATAGAGGAAAGATTGGAAAATGTATTTTGGAAATTCTTCCAGGGATAGTCCATCATTCCATCAAAAACAGCACTACTTGTGACATTGGTGAACCCAATATGACACTCTTATCTGTCTGCATTAGCAACTGTTTCACTATAATTGAATCTCTGTGTATATATGTATGTATGTATAGTATCTTCGAAATGTGATGTTAAAAAAACACTAGACAAAATTCAATTCAAAATTGAAAATCCAAATTTATTTACTAATATTTGATGCATGCATCTATGTCATTATATTTTCAAATAGATCATCCCTAGCATATATATATTGAAATATATGTTATTTAAAACTCCTTTTATTTGTCCTATATATTACCGTTAGAATTTTATATTGACTTTAACTTATGTTGAGTTATAACTACAAAAAGTAAAATGCACAGATCTTGAATGTATATTTCGATGAGTTTAACAACTATAAAATCCATACATTTAATACTCCATCAAATAATAGAACATTTCCATCACTCTACTCACCTCATGTCTCTTTATTCTCAATCCCCTCCCTTTTCCACTCCCAAAAGCAACCAGTGTTCTGACATCTAATCCCATTGATTAGTTTTGCCTGCTCTTGAATATCATACAAATGGAATCACAAATAATGTACTCTTTTGTTCCCAAATTTACTCAACATGGTGTTTTTGAGATTCAGTCACGTTGTTCCGTGTATCCATAGTTTGCTCCTTTTTACTGCTGAGCAGTATTCCATTTTATAAATTTTCAAGTTTTGTATGTAGGCAGGTTATATTATCTATACACTTTATGTCATGATAGTAAAGGGGACCTTTCAAATATTTGTTATAAAGGAGGATGGGGGTGGCGATTGGGTGTGATAGACTGAGAATTAATGGTATAGTGGTTAACAGCACAGAATTTATAAAAGAATCATCTAAGGTTGGAATGCATTTCCTGATTCACTTGCCCTTTGACAGCAATTCATCTAAACTATGTAAGCCTTGGTTAATTCATCATGCAAGCTAGGGATCCTCATAATCCCTACCTCACTAGGCTGATGCAAGGATTAAATAAAATACCTTAAGTAATGTATGTATGCCTGACACACATTTAGCACTCAATTCCTTGAGCATATGTTATGGTAGAAAGTGGTCCATTAAGTATTTGGATGACTTTTAAGACTTACCTCTTTCCGAGTATATCCATCTGCAATCAAATATGCCCACTGACTAGATTTCCAAACTGGCCACTAGTAGGATTTGGTTACTTTCCTAGAAGGAAGTTTACAAAAACTTCTACCTACCTCATACCAGCATCACTGGGTGCCTGCAGCTCAGATTACATTTTTGAAAGGAGATGTCTCTCCTATTATGAGTCAAACTGGAAGGCAGGAGAACTTGGAAAACAGGAGATAAGCTTAGGCTAGAAGTGACAAAGGAATCCCTGAGGTCACAGGTGGCGTAGCCCCAACTCCTATAGGGATTTGAAAATGAGATCAAACTAGCCATAAATAATTCCTTTGCCTTGAGGAACCTCTGAAAAATATACATCAGTCAGGGGTCAAAGTCAGGACCGACTTTCTGGTGGCAGAGTAGGAGCAAGAATAGTTTTGTGTCTCTTTAGATGAGTGGCTTTTGCATAAATATAAGACTCGCAGAACATGTACAAAAACAATGTTGAGAGCTACTTGCCACTACCTCAGAACAAAGGGGAATGATGGGGAATACCCTTCACTGAAAGGGAAATTAAAGGTGCTAGTTTTTTATTCACTTCAAGCAGTATATTATACAATCTGGTACTGGGGAAGGGGTTGAGCTTTATTCCAAGAATTTTGAGCTTTCAGAAATCTGGGTCCTTTCTCATCTGGCCCAAGGACAATCAGAAATTCCATCAGGGGTCCAAGAAGGTACAGCAGGAGAAGTAGCACAAGTGTATGACCTATTGCTTCAGAATATCCTAGAAAGAGACTGACAGGCACTTTTTCCATACTGAGCCACCTGAATCTAGCCTAATTCTTTTAGGGTGTGGTAAGATATGCAGGGTTCGAGCAGCCTAATTACACATAAATGGTAACCATTATTTAGAGGTTGAGCTGACTGTGCTGACCAGGTCAGAGTTGAGGCCACCAGGGAAAAATGATCCATACACTCGTTTAAAACATGTGGCTAATAGCTAATTGTTCACATAGAACTGACACTTAAATTCATAGAATTGTGATAAGTTCAAATTGTGATAAAACCAAATTGTAATATGGTTACATTGCAGAGTTTTACACAAAAGCCTAAAGGTATTCTCTACTTTAGAACAGGGTTTGTCAAAATTTAGCAAGCACTGGAATCACCCAGATGGCTTGTTAAAACATGGATTGTTGGGCTTCCCTGGTGGCGCAGTGGTTGAGAGTCCGCCTGCCGATGCAGGGGACACGGGTTCGTGCCCCAGTCCGGGAGGGTCCCACATGCCGTGGAGCGGCTGGGCCCGTGAGCCGTGGCCGCTGGGCCTGTGTGTCCGGAGCCTGTGCTCCACAATGGGAGAGGCCACAACAGTGAGAGGCCTGCATACCGCAAAAAACAAACAAACAAACAAAAAAAAAAACATGGATTGTTGAGCCCCAATCTCAGAGGTTATGATTGAGTAATACTTGGGCAAGGCCTGAGAATTTGCATTTCTAACAACAAGCATAACAAGGTCATGCTGATGCTCCTGGTCTAGGGAACCACACTTTCAGAATCGCTGCTTAGAGGAATGCCTGTGGCCAAAGAAAGTCTTGTTAAAATGTAACTTTTGCTTGGAGGAAGGAACAATCCTGGGGACTCCTTACCAAATCAGGACCTCATGGGGAAAGTGGACTTTCAGATCCTGGATAAGCTCTAAGCAGAAATAAAATTTATTCTGTGCTCGAGTTCTTGTGATACTAAGTACCTTGCCTCCTGACTTCATCCAGTCCAAGCCTCCTGCTTCAACTAAGTACTGCAAGTCACCTCCTGAGAGTTACCAAATTCTGTGCCTGTCTCTCTGGGCTAGGTTATAAATCTGGCCCTGGGGCTGTAGAACTTGGTTTCCAATGCTCTCCACCACCCCTGGGAACCATTATTTAAGCCAAGGACAGTCACTCTAAAGAGAGCACTTCTCCATGAGTAAATCTTAGGCTGAGTTAGCTAAACACAGAAAATCAGAACAATTCACAGTGTCTAATCTTTACAGTGGGTGAGAAAAAGTAGTGAATATGTTCTGTGAAACAATTTTTTTCTTGAATTAATTAATTTAGAAAATAATATAAGGTAATAAAGACAGACTTTTTTCCAGGATGATGGGAAAATATCTCCTATGCTGAAAAATGTCTCTATATAAAAGTATAGATCAAAATAGTAAGTCTCCATGCATTCATAATTTCTTTTTGAAGGGAACAAATGATCAAAGTCAAAGATGTTATTACAGTAATTTTTTCTTTTTATGCTCAGCCTTCAGCATCTACAACTGGAATTGCTTGAATAAATGGACCCATCACCTATGCATGTGAGAATCTGCATTCAAGAACAAATTATATTGGCTTTGGGACAAAATTAAACAATCAGTAATTCTTCGAACTTGCCTCAGTCTCCTCTGCCCCTATCTTGGAAGACAGTTAAAGATAATGTTTATCTTTCTTTTCTTATTACCTGGAACCTATGTTCCACCTTTCAGGATAGAAGCTACATTTGCCAAGATCAAGATTCACTTGAACTTTAGGCCTTTTGTAATGTTGGCAAAAAAGTAACTTCCTATTTCCTATCAATAAAAGCCAACAAGGCTACTGAGACAGATACATATGGGTTGAATTTCCTTTCAAAAATAAATATTGGTTTAAAACTTAAATGAGAAAAGGTTGGGCTAATGCATCCAATTAGATTTCTGTGACATATGATGAAGCCACCACCATTTCCCTGTTCCCCTTTTACTTCCCCTACTAACAGTCACCTCCTGAACAAAGAGAGATATGCTTGATTCTTTCACAAAGAATCTGGAATATATCACTGGCTTTTTAATGGAGAATGAACTCTTTTATGGCCAAAAGAGGCCACTGAGTATACAATAGACAGATTTAAATTTGATCCTTCTTACCAAGTCAGGACAGGGTCAACCAGAGAAGGAGTTGTTGATCTTGACGTTAAAAAAAAAGTTATAAATCCCTAGCTTGTAACTCAAGGGACTGTATAAGGTCATCTTTGAGCTAATGATAGAAGGAATTTAAAAAAAAAAAAAAACACTATTTTCCATTTTGGGGAAAATATCCAGAAAAAAAGAAAAATCTCCTAAGTCACTAGAGTAACTTGTTCTTCATTCTTTAGTGTTGGGTTTAGGATTTTTAAATTGAAGTTATATTTTCTGTTATACTCCCTTTTCTCAAATGTTGTCCTACAGATGTTTAGAAAAAGCTACAAAGCCTGAAACAATAATCTGGAAGATTTTTCTTTTTGAAAAATTCATACCACCATTTCTACCCTTTAATTTTCTACTATCCATTCACTACCCCAGCACATTTTACGTAAAGACAACATACAAAAAACCTTTTGATCTTTCTTCCCTCATGCCCCAGCCAGTTTACCTTACCCTGCTGAGGTGCAGAGTAACGAACGCAAGATTCAGAATTCAGAGGACCATATTCAGGTCCTGGCTCTGCCACTGACTACCTAGGTGACCTGGCCCAAGTTGCTCTGTTGAAAGGAACAAGTAAAATGTTGTCTGCATACTGTTCTCATGAATACAAAGTGCTATATATACATATTATTACTGCTACCGAATTGAATAAGAGACTGTACCTCTGATGGAAGCCATGGCATACAAATTGCATCTGCAGCCTTTGGAGCCGTGGTCAAGAAACAATCACAGAAAGTTACAAGTGGAACATTTATTTTTACTGGTGAGGAAACTGAGACCTGGAGATGTTAAATCACTTACCAAGGTCATCAGGCTAGAATTAAAACCTTTATGTCTCCCCCCTACACCACTTTACTGGACACTCGCCTGGCTAACTGGTTTCGTGGAAGAAGGATAAAAAGGAGAGGAGGAAGAAATGACTTTGCAGGATAAGAAAGAAGAAATGTGTGGAAGGAGTAATAGAACATAACCAACAACCCAGGGTTGTCAGTGCTATAAAGGCTGAAGAACACCTAGGTACCCATGTCCTGATGAAGAGAAAGGAGATATGGTGGGAGCTAAGAAAGATGATTACCTCTGGAACGTCAAGGTAGGATAAAGAAGAGCAGATGGAAAATCTGTAATCTATGAGATGTGTGTCTGAAAGAAATCACCTTGGTAAAGAGGTAGAAATAATAACTGAGTCTGTCGAATAATATCAAGAGCAAATTTGATATTTTGAATACACATATCACATATTTACCTTAAGAATCAAGCAGTCATAAAGCAATTATACTCCAATAAAGATGTTAAAAAGTAATAAAAATTTTAAAATTAAAAAAAAATCAAGCAGTCAAAGTTGCTAATATTCTCTCTTCTGTACAGACTAAAAGAGTCCACTAATCTTCTGAATCAAAAAAAAGTAAAATTGTTACATTATATTTGAGGAAATAACTTTCTTAAAGCAAACTTAGGTGAATGAAATAGAACTAATTCTCAGTTGTATTTAGACCCTTTGGGACTTGACAAACCCTTGTTTGCATACTTGCTCCAACCCTTACTTTAGAACCGTAGACAAGGTACTTAATCTTTCTGAGCCTTCATTTTCACATTTACAATATGGGAATGATAATAAGCCTTTGCAGAGTTTGTACAAGTGTTTTGATAAGATTACACTGCCAAGCAAAGGGTCTGGTATATAATGAGAATTCTGGGTGTGCTTCAGAAATTCTAGGTCCCTTTTTAAGTTGAAGAAAGAAATGATCCTAGAGAGAGAAAAAGAATCCAAGCTCAGCTTCTTAGGCTATTAAGCCACAACTATTCCAAGCTGTGTTTCAGTTTATTATAAGGGAATCAAGAAGGATACCAAATTTTTAATATAATGTGTTGTTTACAATATAACAGTCATTGTATTAAGCACTTTGAATATCATCTCCTTTAATCTTCACCACAAATTTGTGAAGTTGACATTATTATCCCTATTTTAGATGAGGAAACAGACTCAGTCTAATAGTACGTTATCAGGAGTAAAGTAGGGATTCCAGCCCAGGTCTGAAGAGAGAAAAACCACATCAGTATTTTCTTGTCTTTACCTCATGCTATATGTCCAACTGTATATAGCATCACACGAGTGGTATAAAAAATGTTTTCTTTTGAAGAAATGTCTTAATTATATACTTTTACACAAACAGTCTTCATTCAAAAACCAGTTTCAACTTTTTTCTGAATTTAAGCTGCCTGCGTCTGCCTGTGGCAAAGGGAACCCTGCAACTGAATCTCAGCTTCTTCCACTTTCAGCTAGATTTTCCTCCCTGGATTGATGTGAGATCATTATAAGGCAATCGGTGCCAAAGACTTTTGTCAGTGTTCCACTGCCTTGGCTTAAATAAACACTTCATGTAAACGAGGGGCACCGGGGAGGAAGGGGCACTCACTCACTCACACAGATGCACTGTTGCACAGACACACAACCTCACAAAGACACACTTTGTCATGGTTCGCTTGGAAAAATCCAAATGAAAAAGGAGGAGGTGGATGAATAATAAAGCAAAGGAGAAAAGGGAACTAATTTAGGGATAATGAGTGCAAGACTGCCTCAATAAAGAAGAACAACCCTGTGTCATTAGGTGGCAAGCTTAGCCTTCGGGCAAGATTACACTTCGAAGCCCTGCTCCAATTACCTGTTTTTAAGCATAAGTGAAGGGGAAATATAAAGGAGGGGGAAAAATACTTTTTTTCCCTAAACTGTAGTAACATTCAGAGAGAATTAACTGTTGCTTTCACAAAGAGACTCTTCTCACGATTACAACTATGAAAGGTGAGAATCCACCATCCCCATGTGAAACACGCATTTGGTCAGCAGATAGAACCCCGTTTCTTCCAATAGTCCAAAAACAAACTGAGGAGCAATGAAAGAGTGTCCCCACATTTGCATCTTGCCCCAACATCTGGGAATTTCAGAAGCCTTTGAATAAAGCAGCAAGCCTCCATCTGAGGTGACCTGCTCGCAGCATGGGTCAGTTCATGAGAATGAGGCTCTTTTGCCACTAGGACTAATGACAGGGCTGGAAAGCCTGCTGATGAGAAAGCCCTGAGCCTGGGACAATGCATACAAAAGCCTGGTTAAGGAGCGCTTCCAAAGTCATTCCTTCCTCACCCCACCAGCAACCACTATGTATAAAGTTAGGGGTGGGGTAGAAGGATAAAGATGATCAAGGAAAGGGAACCATAATAAGAGGTTTATCTCTGAATGACTCAAATTTCTCCCCTTCCCAGATATCAACTCTATTACAACTGATTGACCTATCTAATCCCAACCTAATTTGGGGGGTAATTGTTGGCTTTTACAAAGGTAAGCAGGAGATATTCTTTTCACAGTTGCCTGCTTTTCTCAAGTGTCCTGCTTCCTAAAATCCCCTTTAATAAGGATTACTTGCATGTAAGTCAGCTTCCTATTTTGATGCCGTAACAACAGCGTTCCTTGTAATCTGGCTAAGTACAGGCTATTTTTAAAACCATGTAGCTAACAGGTGTGTACTTCCTGCCTACAGGTGAAGTTGGCAGCTGACCCCCAGATTCCAAAATATGTGTAAGTATTACCTCCAGGGAGGGTTAGGACTCATTTCCTTTCCTCACACTGTTTCCCACAGGGAAAGCAAAATTTGAGAAGGAAAATCTTTCAGATGACCTAGATATGCTCATCCTTGCCTTGTGTAGATAAGGCAAAATGGAATCACCTTAGAAAGAAAGATTTCTCCATGTGAATGTGTTTGTCAGCCTCAGATAATCGCATAAAATATAAACCAATATTTTTTTTCAAGGTTAAACAGTAAGGTTTATTTCTTACATAAGGACACTCCTTCAAGATTGAGAGAGGTAGCTACCTTGCCTAATACATAAAAACAAGCTAAAAGAGTCAAACAAAATGAGAAAACACAGAAATATGTTCCAGAAGAAAGAGTAAGATAAAACACCAGTGGGGAAAAGAAAAAACCAAATGAAACAGAGATATGTAATCTCTTAAACAAATATTTTTAAATTCAAATTTCAAATCATCAGCAGATCCTTCTAAATTATAAAAAACAAAGGTCTTATAATTGCTTTTTTATAGTTATTACTTGGTGAAGAGATATTAATTCCAAAATATGATTTAGGCTGGTGCTTCTCAAACTTTGGAGCCTATCAGAATCTTCTTGAGAACTTGATAAAAACAGAGTGTCCAGGCCTACTATACTGGGTCTCTGATGCTTTATTAGTTCTCCAGGTGACTCTAATATACACCAGCTTGAGAAACTCTGGCTTAGACAAATGTTAAGTATGTACTTAGGCTGACTCTACCCACATCTCCTAATGGTGTAGCCTCTTAGACTCCTGGCTCCATCTGTCTTATTTAGAACAGAAACTCCCATATGTTAAATCAGTCTACCCTTAATTTCACAGCCTCACAAACCATTCTAGGAATGGGGAAAATGGACCAAAAATGAGTCAAGATGGCAAGTGCCTTTTATCTACTGTGTACCTGTCACTGATGCTCCCAAGCCTCTATCTCCAGTCCTGGTCTCTTTCTCTGAAGATTAGGTGCTATATATCTACTCAACCTGGATATATGGTAGGATCCTGAAAGAGCATGTGGAAAGCCAAGCTCTTCATCCCTCCCCTCAAAAGCCTGCTCTTCTACCTGTATTCCCTATTCTGAGATATAAAGAGGATATAATCATTATCCTTACATAATTTTTTAATCATAAAAAGGCCATTTAAGAACACTTATAAATCAGTATAAAATTCCAGTAGAGTACTAATTTGTAAAGAACTTACATTTACAGCTATTAAGAACCAGTTTATAATTTTAACTCACAAGACAAGAACATGGGAGAATTTCTAAAAACTCTCTGGGCCCCATTTTCCTCAGCTCTGAAATGGGACAATCAATACTATATAACCAAACCTTAAAGTAAGTAATAAAATGAGATAATTTTTATAAAGTGCATAAGTGGGCATAGTAGATTCTAGTCAAATGTTAAGATAGATGGACTAATTAGTAAATTATTGATTCTAGCACAATAGGTATGACTCAGGACATTCAAGTAAAGGAAACAGCAAATCCACATCTCCATAGCCTAGGAATGAAAGGGAAAATGGTGTGTGCCATGTTTTTTCATTGAAGAAAAAGGGTGTTCCCTCTTGTCATTCAAGGTCATATCTAAAGAGAATATAAGAGAGGTTGGAATCATATGCCTTAACTAATAATTTTAAAGGCAAAGTAGCAACATAAGTACTTTGCTGTATTCTATTACATGAAATAAACTAATGCAAATATAGTAGGCCATACTTCCTTCATGCTAAAATATAAGCATTCTTTTATTAAAAGACAAAAAGAACTAGAAAAAAATCACTTGATTACAATGACTAACAATTTTCACTCTAGGTATATTATTCTATGATACTATATTTAATCACTAATAACATCCCTACATAATTGCTATAAATGTACTGCTTATTTTTAAATTTTCAAATGCTTTGTTTTATTACCAGTATCTTCTCTCCCAGACTATTAAAAAAACATTAAACTTAAATACTCTCAGTGGGGAAAAAACTTCCCAGGAATATATAGTACTACATTTTACAGCTCACAAAATTTTAAAAGCAGGCAGTGATAACAACTAAATAGGCCCTTAAAAGAAGAATTGGTACACAGTGTTCTGTCTTCCCAAGAGCAAGATGATGGCTGTGGCCCTGCAAGACAAACTGAGGTGATTAACTGAAAACAAGTGGAGATTTAGACTCTGTGTCATGAGACATACATGGACCCAGAAATCCTTTTGTAAACATAGGGAGCAAGTCCGAATGCATTTTAAAAAGTAGGATCTGTTCTCCATGAGGACTAAGTCACTCACTGGTAGTTTGTTGGGTACTTAATAAATCATATTTAGGTCTTTTAAACATATAGATGCCCAGACACATTATGATGAATCAAAAGAAACAAAAAAGAAGCACTTGTCAAATGTCATCTATGTGCTACATGCTTTGTTTACTAATATCATAGGACTTCATAACATCCCTGCCGGGGGAATGTTATTAATCCCAGCTTGATAGGTAGAGAAGCTGAGCCTCAGTGAAGGCAATTAACCTGCGCAAGGTTGCACAGAGAGTTTGTGGCAAAGCTGAGACTCAAACTCATGTTTGCTTGACCCCCAAATCTGTTCTATTTCTACAATATGACTCCAACTTATCAGAATTTTTTCTAATTACCTGTTTTTCACATTTAACTTTGTTTTCTTACCTCTATATATCTATTCTGAACCTTCTCACCCAAACACCACTTCCATTCATTTTATCATGAACAAAAGCATAACAAGCAATTTACACTTAGAGAGAAAAAAACTTAATGCTACTTTATGCTATTCAAAAACGAATGTTACAAGAGGTTTTCACACAAACTATCATGCTTTTACTTCACTACAGGAAAGGAGGCTAAGGGATGACAGGTGTCCCTCCCAGAGAAGCAGAATAAGTAGTAAGAAGGGAATGAAATCAGTATGCCTATCACCTTACAAACATGGGTTTTTATCTTCCCAACAACCTTGCAAGTAGTAACCGGTATATCTATATTAAAGAGATAAGGAATTGAGGCTCAGAGTGACAAAAGTGATTAGTAATGTCAGTATTTTTTTTTACATCTTTATTGGAATATAATTGCTTTACAATGGTGTGTTAGTTTCTGCTTTATAACAAAGTGAATCAGCTATACGCATACATTTATCCCCATATCTCCTCCCTCTTGCTTCTCTCTCCCACCCTCCCTATCCCACTCCTCTAGGTGGTCACAAAGCATGGAGCTGATCTCCCTGTGCTATGCAGCTGCTTCCCACTAGCTATTTTACATTTGGTAGTGTATATATGTCAATGCTACTCTCTCACTTCATCCCAGCTTACCATTCCCCTTCCCTGTGTGCTCAAGTCCATTCTCTATGTCTGTGTCTTTATTCCTGTCCTGCTCCTAGGTTCATCAAAACCATTTTTTTTTTTTAGATTTCATATATATGTGTTAGCATATGGTATTTGTTTCTCTCTTTCTGACTTACTTCACTCTGTGTGGTAATGTCAGTATTTGAAGCCTCATTTGTCATTTTTCAGTACCCTTTTCTCTTGTCATGTTACCTTGCCTTTGAGCCATGTTTAACCCAAAAGAGACACACAAAAGGAAAAAAAAAAGCACAGTGCCGTGAAAATGTTTAGATAGACCAATCTCAAAAGATGCCTCCTCTTTCAAAACATTTCTGATCCTCCCTCTTCGTCCCTCCTGTGTTAACTCGTGTGTTATGCACTTGATACATGCTACAGGATCTACAAAAATAAATAGCACATTTTTCCTGCCCTCAAGGAGCTTACAACCTAGGAAGGTGGGAAAAGATTACAACTAAATTGACTCTAATGTCTCAGAGCATACATCCAAATAAACTGAATGAATTAAAATATTAAATGTAAACTGAAAATATAAACTGGAAAAAATATGACTGAGCAATCATAAAATGAGGAAAGATTTGAGCTTAAAACACATGTAAGAACACACAGAGGAAAAAAAGCTCTAATGTCTTTCTTTTCATGATATGTAATTTATATTCTTTTGTGAAATTCCTCTCCATAATTTTTGCAAATTTTTTCTTTTGGAGTATTCTTTTCCCTGTTGATTTGTAAGAATTCTTGATATTTTATAAATACACTCACATTTTGTATGCCTTGTATCTTAGATACATTTTTTTCCCAAATGACCGTTTGCTTTGGACTTCTGATGGTTTTTTGTTTGTTTGTTTGTTTTTGCGGTACGCATGCCTCTCACTGTTGTGGCCTCTCCCATTGCGGAGCATAGGCTCCAGACGCGCAGGCTCACGGGCCCAGCCGCTCCGCGGCATGTGGGATCTTCCCGGATCGGGGCACGAACCCGTGTCCCCTGCATCGGCAGGCGGACTCTCAACCACTGCGCCACCAGGGAAGACCGATGATGAGTTTTTTATTGTATTTTTAATATTTGTGTTATGTTTAATCTTTTATATTATTCTTTCTTCCTTGGCTTTTATTTTATTTAGAAAGGTCTTTCTAATCCTGACACGAAATAATAGGTTCTCATATTTTTCAAGTTTTTGTAGAATATTTTTCTACATTTAACATTCTAATTAATCTGATAGTTATTTTGGTGTATGTTGGAAGGTAAGAATCCAATTTAAATATTTTAAAACAATTATTCACAATTATTGCATGAAATATAGTTTCCCATTGATTTGACTTGCCATCAGTACTATATATTCAATTCTTATATATAGTAAAATCTCTTAGGTTTCTATTTTGTTCCATTGGCAACTTCCTCCTCCTTTCTCCTTTTCCTCTTTCTCCTCCACCTCCTCCTTTCATCTCCTCCTTTTTCTTCCTTTTAAGTACCTCACACCATAGAAAGTTTTTGAGCAATAAAGTAATACAACTAGTCCCGATCTTTAGAATGATTCATTTAGGGACACTGTGTAGCTTGTACTGGTGACAGAAAAGACAGAAAACTACACCACTCTGGCTTAGGGTAGGGCCAGTGAAATGGAAAGCAGGGCAACAAATGTGAGACACCCTGGAAAGGAAAGCTGCTTGACGGAGCAATCATTTAGAGGTGGGGCATAAGAGAAAAAAGACAGTCGAAATGCCCCACAGACTTCTAATGCAATTGGCCAGAATGGTAGTAGTATTAATAAGAAATTGGGAACCCAGAAAAAGAAAACAGGTGGCTGGAGGAGAGAGAGAAGAAGATTTGGAAGGGACTGATGATTGATTCCACCTTATAATCCTGAATGAATAAACCCTAACCTGAGCTTGTGACTTTGAGATTAGTGTCACATCAACAGGTAAAGTAGCATTCAAGATGCAGAAGAAAAGCTTGCTATGCCTATGACCTAACTGAACAACCATTAAATTAGTAAGAAAAATATTCCACACACTCTGAGAAAACTTCAGTGTCATTTTACTTCCCTGCAGGAATGGGAAAAGATACAAAGAAACAAAATGCATGTTACAAATCATGATATTACAGAGTTTAGCCTTAGTTTTTCCTTCCCTCTTTGTTATACAAAATACTCTGAGACAAACCCAAAAAACTGTAACATCCTGTTTTGAACATCACTGAGTTTTGGGGAACTAGTTGCTTCTCTTATTTAATGATAAGTAACAGTCTCTACGCAAAGTATTTCTCTTGAAAGGTTGTTGAAGCTACTGAGATTATCAGAAGGGGCATTTGGAGAAGGGGCATCTGAAGCACACTTTCAGCTTCAAAACCATTCACTTCCACCAGGGTTCTCTACTTCCTGGGTAATTTACATGCCACTGAATCCAATGCTCCTCAGTGAGATCTCTCCTTCATTGAGCAGCTGCAAAGCAAGGAGAAAGGATAAAGTGGGATCAGCGGACAGCGGGGAGAGATAAAAGCTTGACTAACTAAGGCTTCGGATGAAACTGTTATCTCCATTCGGTGAACCAGATGTTAACATTCCATCTCATTCATAGAGAGTTCTTTGATTGATTTGACAAAGGTTTGGAAGAATGTAATTCATTAGTATGAGGGCTTTGTCATGGTTCAGTAACCACTAAGCTCTCTTCATTTTGTAATCCTGGGCACACCTATGTAATGGTCCCTGATTTATTATAGTTACATTGTTTTGTCTTTAAAAGAGAATTCTTTATTTTCACTGGCCCGTAGATGAAAGTATGAGCTTTTAACTTTTTTCTTTTATTCATCTCAATTCTCTGATATTGACATATTTCTCCACTTTTGAATGACATCCTTTCTTCTCTTCTTCCTTATCTATAATCCTTGTTCATTCTCATCATATTTTTAAAAATTTCTATTGGCTTTCCCTTCCACTTACTACCTGATTCCCCCTTCCACTTTCACCAAGACATTATGACAAAGAAGGAAACAATAATAAATAAAAACTATAGCCAGGAGGCCTAGGCCCTGGTGCCAGCTCTGTTCCTAATTAACCATGTGACCTTGAACTAATGCTTTCACTTTTCTGGGAATATTAATTGAGGTGGTAAGACTTGGCCCATTTCATCTCTAAACCTCTGTTATTCTGATTCAAACAATATTAACAGACATTATCAAGTCAATATATACCCTAAGTTTTCTTTACTTGCTGCTGTGAATCAGCAAATGAATAACAACTGCAATGTTCGATATGGTAATCACTTAAAACATGTAGCAATATGAATTTAAATTTAAGGTACTTAAAAATAAAATAATTTAAAAATTTAATACCTCAGGCCTACTAACCACATTTCAAGTGCTTAAAAGCTACATGTGGCTAGTGATTACCATACTGGACAGGGCAGTTAATACAGAACATTTACACCATCTTAGAAAGATTACTGGACAGCATTGAGTTAGAGCAACCTAAGTATGTATGAAACACCATGCAAAATCAGACATAGAAATTATAATCACTGCCTGCGAAAAGATTGCAATTAGGAGAAAAAATACAAACATACTCACAGTGTTTTAAAAATATATATATTGTTTATGGCTGCATTAGAGAGGATGTCAAAATATAGGATATGACCTGGTTTCTTATCAGAGCTCCCTTGGCTTCAGTTCCCACATCTGTAAAATGAGGAGACAATACTGGAACACTTGTACATCCTCTTCTGGATTTAACTAAGATTCTATGATGCTTCTGGATTTATAAGTTTATATGATCATATTTAGTCTAAGAAATCATCAAAGAAATGGTAGGACTTAAGCTGGGCCTTGAAAGATATATGAGGTTGGGAAAGGCAGTGACATGAGGAGAGGTGTATGTGGAGGATGTGAATTAAAGACAAGCTGTACCAAAATAGCTTTAAGTCAACGGAGAAGTTCTGACATTGATAGTTTTGAGGAAGACTTAGGGACCATCAGTTAGGAATGGGACTTCCCACTTAGGCTGGGAAGTTTAACTCTAAACTAAAATCCTGTTCAACTCTAAGTGTCTTAAATTATGAGAGTATAAATTGAAGTATATGGGTAGAGTAAGAGTTGAGGGCACATGAAAAGAAGAAGGGGCAGAAATTATTTCTCAGGTTATGATATCCAAATCAATAAAAAGTTAGCTTGGATCCTCCTTCCCCAGCCAACAGGGTGGTGCATGGGGGGACAATGGAGAAATGCAATTGGAGCAATCTTTTTTTTTTTTTTTTTGGAGCAATCTTAAGGACAAGGAATGTAAGAGGACCATTAAGGTCTCTCCACCCTATTGAGGAATATTATATAAACATAAAAACACAATGCTTTGGCTATTTGAAAATCTTGCAACTTCCTCAAATGAATCTGAGCTTCAACTTAGACTAGATTGGCTCAGAACCTCTTGAAGCAAAGCTGTGGTCTCAGGGCTGAAAAACATGATTAAGTCATTCCAGAGAGCAAAACAGTATACTTTCCCAAGAGCAAGGAATGTGTTCCCTGCCTACTTAGAAGGATGTTCTTTCAACATGTCTACCTTCCTTGTGGGAACAAGTTTCAGAAGTCTGTAATCTCATCAAAGGGAGCCAAGTGGCAGAGACTCTCTCCACAGGGGGAGCTAATCATCAAGGCTTCCTTTCTTTTCTTCCAGGCTTTATTCATTGTTTTCCTGGGGACTAGTTTCCAAGCTATTGAAATTTCCCTTGATCCCTCTCAACCTTCAATCAGATTTGAGGAAGTGAAGATTTCCCCTGGATTCTTTCTTTTCAGCTCACCCTTTTGAATTAAAGGGTTCAGTCAGGTCTTATCACAATACATGGTCAGCCTAGCATTTGACATTTTGCAGTCTTAGACAAAAGTCTGAAATGAGTCTGGATGCAGAGGCCCCAAAATGGTTACCTTCATTAAGCAAATTTTCCTTCACATCTTGGCAAATAGTTCTGGATGTAAGGTAATCTGATGCCTTCAGGATGTATCAGGAATCTCCAAGACTGAACCACCGTAGAGTAGGCTACACCCCAGCTAAATGATTCAAAGTCAAAACCCTCGGTTTAAAAGAAAGGGAGCCCTGTGGCAACCTCAGGAGTTTAAGCAAGTTTATTAGAGAGGTCATCGAGTCTGTACACTTTTATTCCACAAATCCACAGGAATGCCCTAACAGTCATTTTTGTCCTTATACAACAATGCGGCAATCCTGACTTCTTTTGTTGTCTTTCTTTTGCCAAATAACCAGAGGGATATAGAGATGCTCTTTTTCAAAGACTATGGGAGGGCTTCCCTGGTGGTGCAGTGGTTGAGAGTCCGCCTGCCGATGCAGGGGACACGGGTTTGTGCCCCGGTCCAGGAAGATCCCACATGCCGCGGAGCGGCTGGGCCCGTGAGCCATGGCCACTGAGCCTGCGTGTCCAGAGCCTGTGCTCTGCAACGGGAGAGGCCACAACAGTGAGAGGCCCGTGTACCGCAAAAAAAAAAAAAAAAAAAAAAAGACTATGGGAGAGCAATGGCTTCTCAACTCAACACAGATGAGTACGTAATACGTAAGTCATAGTCCTGCTTACCCAGTACAATGATTACTAGGCTTTGGCTTTCCAGTCACACACATGTTGGAGAACCAGACTGAATGTCCTCAGGATCCATGAGATAGGCTTCTGGGAGCATGGGTGAAGGAAAAGAGGAACATCAGAGTATACCCTTTTGAATTAAAAGGATCAGCTTTTTAATGTTGTTTTGATAAACTGTTACTGTGATATAGCCATTTTGGTAGCACTTTCAGGTCAACGGTTGACTCAGCCATCATCTTCTCTAGTCAGGGAGCAAGTGGTTGCCCAGAAGTGTGGCAGTGCACATTCTGTTCCCTGTTATAAAGGAAATGAGGGCTTGTCTTGTTCTGACATGAATTATCCTGCACTCTGCTATAATGTCAGTTATATTACGACACAGCCAAAACAGACCAGACATTGTGTGGCTTCAAAGGTCTTCTTATTTGGCTTTTCCAGCTCCCACTTAGGGGAGGTAGTAGCTGAAACCTGAGAAAAAGAAATGCTTCTAAGTTGGTCGGAACCCTGCAGGAACCACCCACTTAAATACCATCTTTATAACCAGCCCTAAGAGACAGTAACACTATCCCAGTCACACAATAAATGTTAGCAGTAGTCAAATGATAACATTTCCTTTCCTTCTTATAGGTTCCCTAATACGAGAAAGGCATCCTGTTTGGGGTACACTTTCTAAACAATGTGTTTAAGACATATTTAAATACTTTTATTTACAAGCACCAGAAAACAGCTGTTCAGCTCCAAATCGTAGATCATGGAGAGTGCCAGGAAAATAAACACAGAACCACGTAATGATTCTCATAAATAGTTGAATTTATCTCTTGGCAACTTTTCACAACCCCTTTAGCAAACAGGGCACCCATGCATGAAAGAGAAAAAATTAAGGCATGTGCCCTTAAGTGACAGGTTTTAGCATAAGAAAGGCAGCCTTTTCATTCTCCCCACTCCTTGCTACCCATCAACCCCCCACTCCCAGTGCCATTTGAGAAATCAATCAGTATACAGATTTAAACAAATCTTACTCCCTCTAGAAATTCTTTTTCGAACCTCAGGATGACGTTTTCCTCCCAGAGAATCCTTTGAAGATTCACTCCAAGGGCACTAGGGGCTTGTGGTGCAATAACACCACGTCATTCTCTTGCTTTTCAAACAAAAGATGGGGACTTCTAAGGGTCCTTTGTAGCACTATATGTGAGAGGCCAATACCGCCTCCTGGATTTACAAAAGTCAGCAGGCATTGTGTCTGGTGTGTGTGGTAGAGATTCTGTAGTTAGGTTATTAGGGCTCCTGAGCTGCAGATATTAGCCTCGCTTCCTGGAGAACACATAGTTTCAGAGAGGACAAGTAGCTCACCAATCATCCTAGTTTCTGAATTTAACATGGGAAAACTGTGAAGGATGGCAGAATATGCCTCCCCAAAATATAACTGTAGGAGTTCAGGACATGCCACCCCAAAATATTCTGCTTTGACATATTGATCATTTTGAGCTGTAAGCACTTGAAAAACAGCAAATGCAGGGAGAGGCTTTCTCTGAACTCACCTTATCTGCCTAAAGACAGATCCTCCAAAAGGAACCCAGTTATCATAAATCCCCTCCCAGGGAGTTTCATCAACCAGGGAAGATTGACTCTTGTCACCAGTGAGGAGACTAGAAGTCGACATCACACCCAGACAAACTTTGTCACAAACCATCATACCTCCTACCTATTCTTCTAAGGGCCCATTCAACTTTCCTACAAATCATTCACTCTCCCCTAAGAGGCCTGCATCCCCCCCTCCCTTTTATCTATTAAGATAACATTTAAGCCTGAATTCTAAGCCACCTCAGGGATTTACTCATTTTTCCCTGTATAGTTCCCATATATAGATGAGGTATACATATTAATAAACTTCTGTTTTTTCTCCTGTTAATATGTCTTTTATTACAGGGGTCTCAGCTAAGAACTCAGAAAGGTAGAGGGAACATTCTTTTTCCTTCCTTACAGTTGACACACAATTCACAGGAGAAGAGTTTTCCCACCTACACAGAACTTATCATACTACATACTAGAAGTATCTAATGGCACCAAAATTCTAGACAAGTGCAATGGCAAGAAATATCAGGTGTTCCATCACCCAAATTAGTACTAATGCCAGTGAAGGACAAGGAATAACAAAGCTATAGAATGTGTGAAGTTGGGCTTCAGCTGACCTATGCTCACTTTATTAGGAAGAAGAGTCAGCTTTTACAGTACTTAGAATTTTCCCAGAAAATCTATGGATTATCTTGAGTGCACATTTGCCTCCAACAACACCCTAGAACTAATATTAACCACTCTGAAAAAAGCATCTTTTTGCATTCCATTGATATTTTAAGATTCTCTAGTCTAAGCTAACATGATATAGTGACCACCTTACTGATGAATTAGGCATTATCAAGTGTTTGAGGCCTCTGTCACAAATGCTTTGGGGAAATCTCTGAATCACAGCCAGGATACCATTTAACTAAAAGAGGATTGTCACTGATTCCATGCAAAACACTTTGTCCTTCCAGTGTTTTCATCACAACCTCAACCCAATGAGGTAGGGATATTATCCCATTTTTGTGGCTAATGAGCTAAGACATGTAAAGAAATAATGAGCCTAAGGTTGCATGAGTACTAAGTATGAGAGCTAGTGATGCTCCTCAATTCAGTACTATTTCTACTTCCTCAGAAAGGCCTCAATATACTATACTTGAAATTTCAGATTGTTCCTGACATATGATAAATACATGATAAATAACCAGGACATGTTATTATGCATATATTTAATGTTAATGTTTCTCATTCTTTCTCTAAGATCCCATTTCATTTATGTACCTACTTTGATGTTTTTTTAATGTAACTTACTCATTACATAAGCTTTTAGATGGTAAGCAGGAAATTATTCTGTATAAAATTGTTTACCTCATTATTCCTAATAAAACAATGTTGTCTGACATTTATTAAGACCCTAATAATTATGTCATTTTCATACCATTTCTATGCCTCAAAACTACACTTATATATGTGTGAATGGGTTCAGAGTTTATATGACTTGCCCATAATAAGTGGCAGAATATGAACTTAGGTCCACCAGAGGCAACAGTGCTTAAGAGGCGGCATGCACTTACACCTCACAAGTTTATGTGGCTAGGAAAAGTGAGTCTATTATTTAAAATAGTGAAATGAGGAAAGGAAGTGTTTTGAGTGGGTAAAATTGTGAGTTTCATTTAGGTATGCTTATTGTATGGTGATGGTTAGACAATCTAAAAGAAATGTCTAGTAGGGCATTCAGAAGACCTGGAGAGATTAACAGGACATCTTTGGGACACATTCTGGATGAAGCTGAAACTTTAAGATGTTATTCGTTTTTAATGGCCAACATTTATTGAAAAGAAAGAAGGCTGAAACAGTCTTAGAGAATACCCAAAGTTATGGAAATGTTAGGAAACGAAAATATCATTTCTTGAGTGCCTACCATCTGCCATACTTTGCCTTATATGCCTACTCTAGCTCAATGGTTCTCTCTCCTTTCAAGGGACATTTGTCAATGTCTGGATACACTTTTATCATAACTAGGCTAGTGAAACTGGAATCTGAGCAGAGGCCAGGGATGCTGCTAAACATCCTAAAACACACAGGACAGCCTTTGACAACAAAGAATTATCTGGCCCAAAATTTCAAAAGTGCTAAGGTTGAGAAATTTTGCCTTTAGCTGTAAAAAACAAAACAAAACTATGAAAAGAAAGGGAAACATTTATCTGGCATTTTGGGGGCAAGTTGTCACAATAAGAAAGAACCTTTCGGGGAGAATGACTTCAGGGTAAGCAAACATTTTCTACTACAGAATTATATTTTCTGTTAAGAGCATATCCAGGGCTTTCCCTAAAAAGATATAAAGGAAAATGAAAAGTGTCAAATAAAAAGAATTTGCATAGAAAGGACTAAATTTTGGTGTGTTTGGTGGGATGGTAGGTAACAGAGGAAGAGAGTGAAAACAATTTAAAAAAAAGGCCCTGAGATTATAAATTGAGGCTGATGGTGTGCATTCTAATTCAACACATACTTATTAAACTCTACAGCAGACAAGGCATACTCTCACTCATGAGCCTGTTATGGGTTGAACTGTGCCACCCCTACCCCTAAATTCAGATGTAGAAATCCTAACCTTACCCCCGTAGCTCAGAATTTGACCTTATTTGGAGGATAGAATCTTTACAGAGGTAATCAAGTTAAATAAAGTGAGGTGATTAGGGTGGGCTCTAATACCATAAGATGGGTGTTTTTAGAAAAAGAGGAAACATGAACACAGACGTACACATAAAGGGGAGAGACACAGGGATGTAGAGACATAGGGAGAAGACAGCCTAAGAGAATGACTTGCAACAGATGTTTCCCTCACTGCCCTCAGAAGAAACCAATCCTGCCAACATCTCTATTTCAGATGTCTAGTCTCCAGAACTGAAAGACAATAAATTTCTGCTGTTTAAGCCATCAGTTTGTGGTACTTTATTATAGCAGCCCTAGCAAACTAATACAGAGTTGGAGAACACAGTAGCTTTTCACTTTGATGGTAAATCTTCTTGACAGGATATCTGAAGGAACTGGTTTCTTTTGCACTAGACTTGGATAAAGCCATTAAGCATACATGTTAAATGGAGTTAGGCGAAGGCACTTCCCACTTGTGGCCACTGTTTTATGAAGATTTTGAGAAATAGTATAAAATTAGTAAGTTACTGCTTAAACACTAAGGCAATTGAATGAAGTTTTACATTTTCCCCCTATAATCAGGGTTTTAGCAATTTGGTACACACAAAAAGTCTGAGCATCCTAATTTAAAACCTGACTCCACAAAAGAACTTGGAATTACTAGATAACTCCTCTGAGTTTCAACAATTCCTATACCATAGAAATGGTAGCTGTCCTTGTCCTAGTTCTTGGCACAGAACGCAACTATAAAAAGTAAGTATAATTATTATATTCAAAACATAACACAGTGTATGGAAGTATGTGGTATGAGCCTAACAAGTGTACATTTGTCCTAATTAATTTTATTTTTTAAATGTGTTGAGTACTTTTGACAGACCTATGTTAGCACCTTTACTTGTCTACATTATCTCATGGAATCACCATAAGCCCATGAATCACCATAAGTCTATGACTATTATGTTATCCCCATTATATGTGAGGAAAAACTGAGGCTTAGGAGGTTAAGTAATTCAGCAAAGGTTACTTAGCTAATAAGTCACAGAATCAGGCCAGGAAAACAAGTCTATCTGAATGCTTAGCCCATAGTTTAACCACAACTTTGGTGTCCCTCTAATTGTTTTCTTATGGAGGAAATGAAAGGGGAGAGTGGTTATGTAACTGTACCTGGAACTGTAACAAGTGCAAGCTATCAGGAACTGTGGTGTTTTTCTGAGTGAACACAGTTTTTTGACATTGGCTTGCCAAGCCTCTACTTCTTACATGCTGAGGTCTAATAAAGATGACCTGGTATTTAAGCTTTGGGAGAAAAAATACAATTAGTTTTGGTCAAACATGGGGATCTTCTCCTATGACATTTCCCAAAGAACCAGGCTAGTACCTTGGTGGGTTGGGGTGTGTGGGGTTAGCATTTGAGCTGAGAGAGAAAGGTCTCCTCCTGCCACCGCCTCACCTTCTGGTGCAAGGGCACAGCTGGTGCGCTGGCCTGTGTTCCAGACAATATGCTTTCCTGACCTTAGGCTTTGGTCCACATGGCATTGCCTCCCCATGTTAAAAAGGAAAAGCTGTTTTGTTTTGTTTTTTTAAATTAGGTTCATATATACATAGTGTTGACAAAGGCATTATGGGAGTATTTGCTACTCCTATAATGTATAAAAGGACCGTTTGTTAAATTGTAACTTAGCAAGATGCCCCTTTGGAGAAGGGAGAGGGCTTCAAGGAGCCAGGAAAGCGTCTGCTTGCTATTTGCTCAATACTAATCCCCCAAAATCCACTGCCTGAAACCAGACAAAAGACAAATTACATGGCTGTTGAGGAGTTTATTTTTCCAGATGGCCAACCTGAAGCAATAGTTCACTGGCAAATTAAGTCTCCTAATACAGAGAAATCCAGACCAATCATGCGTTTAATAAAAAGCACAAAGTGTGCTTCTCAAACAAATTATTTGGAAACATGGAAGGTGCTAGAGAAAGTGTATAAAGGGGAGCCCTTGCCACATATTGAGTTTCATCTTTCATGTTTGGTCAGTTGTTAAGAAAACAAAGCTGTGAAATCTACTTTCCATTTGTCCCAGTGACTCCTGTTTATATTGGTCTAATTCTTCACAGACAACTACTTGCCTCACTACCCCAGAAAGGTCAAGCTATTTCTGTTTCTGGGCTCCCAATGATCTGATCTTCCTTCTTTAATACTTCTCTATGGCATGGAAATATCTATAGCTATAGAGTTATATGATACATAGGACATATAGGTTATATAATGTATATATACACATATATATCTCCTCAATGTGTATATATACATATATATCTTTTATATGATATATGGGACAATAGGTTAGGTAGGAGATGTGTGTGTATGTATATTATATATATATCTCATATGTGGGTCTATAGAGATATAGACATATAGACATAGATATAGACATAGATATAGATATATGCTAGGGCTTTGATTGCATTGGGAAGAAAGTGAGGGAGTAAGCTGGAATAATGACAGAAAAGAATAATCAACCTATCCTACTGTTTAGCATGTTTAGTTAATAGAATCATCCGGTTCAATCAATTTAATTTTTAAAATCAGGGTTATATTGAGCAGCAGAAAGTACAGGGATGGAGGAAAATTGTTAGGAATTAAGATTCTAGTTGTCTTCAAGATAGTAATATTGATAGTAATAGTGACAGCTCTCGTTTAATTAAATAAATGTGTGTCAGGGAGTAGGTTAAGCACTTTGCATATATTTGTGCCATTTAACTTCACTGCAACACTATGATATTGGAATTTCCATTTAATCAATGAGTAAACAGGCTTAGAAGGTTGTTATCCTGCTAGTAATTGGTGGTAGAATCAGGATTCAAAAGTTATCAGGCCTACTTCAGGGATCTTATGCTAAACTACTATGCTCTTACTTGTTTACTCATTCATTTATTCAACAAACATTTACTGAATAGCTGCTCTGTGCCAGACATTATCTAACTATTGGGCATTCAGAAAAATACACTCTTCATTCTTTGAGCTCTTCATCTATTCGGGGAGACCGTCTACAGTGTGGTGATATATGTGCTAGAAAGGAGTTGAGGAAGGGTGCCAATGAGCAAAGGCAAGTGATCCCTACTGACCCTTGGGAAGGGAAGATGGAAAGAGCTGAAAGGAAGAAAATTAAATCCAGAAAACCTATCTTTCTTCTGCCTCAAAACCAAGAGATGTTTTAAACAGGATTTGTCTGCAAAAAATACTTGTCTTAATGCTTTATTTTCCCTAAGATTCCATTTTAAAATCCCATTAAATAACGCTATTTAAGATATAGAGAAATCTGTTCTATCTTCTCTCTGTTCCAAGTTCACAGTCTCTCTTTACCTTGTAAGCCCTCATCCTCTATTTCAATACTTTCCTCATGAATTTCCTATCCTTCAGGTTAGTCCCTGTGCTGCTCAACCTCCTTCCTGCTACCAAGGTGAAACCTTTCAATATGAAAACCTGATCACGCCATGTCCCTGCTAAATATCCTTCAGTGATTCCCTGTGACCCTTACTAGGGTGTACAATTTGGTTCTATAAATCTATATGGAGTTAATGTTTTAGAGTGTTTTGAAGGATGGGTCTGAATTCTCTGAGTGAAGAAAAGAAAAGTCAATTCAGGAAAAATAAAAGGCAAATCCAAAGCCTAAAGAGAAGAAATTAAAAATTATGTTCAGAGAAATAAAACTGAATTGTAATGTCCATGGAAGGGCCTGGTAGTTGATGACCATGGGAAGGAAGCCTTGGTATTCAAGCCTTCATGAAGGATTCAGGAGCTTGGTATTCAGTCAGGTTTCAACATGATTCTGTGCACAATGGGAAGTCATCAAAGTTGATAATCAAAAAAATTAATTCTGTATTTTAGAATGGCTATTCTAGGAGCAGTGTTGACTGTAAGATGGAGTTTAATAGAGTAGAGATAAGGAGACTGGTTAAAAGGCCAATGCATTGAGATAACACACTGAACTAAGACAGTGAGAGTGAGGAACAGAAAAGGCCAGGAACTGATGTGAAAATTTTTTTGAGTTAAAATTAGGAGCACTGGATGGCAAACTTGGAGTGGTGACTTAGACATAAGCAGTAATTAGTTGAATATAATTCTTAGATTTCTAGTGTTTATGACCAGTTAATAACATACACTGACACGTGAAACACAGTTCAAGCAAGCTTGGAGGAGGAACATGAGTCATAATTACACAAAATTGTTATGATAGCTTTTTATGTTATCCTAGATGCAGATTCAAACTGCTATCTCCATTTTTTTAAGAAAAAAAACACCATTTATTTAATTTAATATGTCTGGAAATTTCAAGATAATGTATTTTCCATTTTTAAACATGATTTATTTTATGCTTAATGTTGCATTTTTATTTAACAATTATTTATTATTTATATCCAGCTCTATTGAAGTATACTTGACAACAATTCTATATATTTAAGGGTACAATGTGGTTTTGCTATATGTATACACTATGAAATGATTATAACAATCAAGCTAATTAACATATCCATCACTTCACTTCATTATAAATGTCCTTTGTATGTGGTGAGAATGCTTAAGATCAACTCTCTTAGGGAACACTCCCAAACTCATTTTACAAGGCCAGCATTACCTTGATATGAAAGCCATATAAGGACACTAAAAGAAAAGAAAACTACAGGCCAATATTCCTGCTGAATATAGATGCAAAAGTTCTCAAGAAAATACTAGCAAATTGAATTCAATAGCACATTAAAAGGATCATACACCTTGATCAAATGGGATTTATTCCTAGGATGCAAGGATGGTTCAACACACGCGAATCAATAAATGTGTTATACTACATTAACAAAATGAAGGATAAAAATCATATGATTATTTCAATAGATGCAGAAAGAGCATTTGACAAAATACAGCATTCTTTCATGATAAAAAATCAACAAATTGGGTATGGAGAGAACGTACCTCAACACAGTAAAGTCCATATATGATAAACCCACAGCTGACATCATATTCAATGGTAAGTTGAAAGCTTTTCCTCTAAGAACATGATCAAGACAAGGGTGCCCACTTTCACCCCTTACCTTCAACATAATACTGGAAGTCCTAGCCAGAGCAATTAGGCAAGGAAAAGAAATAAATGGTCTCTGAACCGAAAATGAAGAAGTAAAATTTTCTCTGTTTGCAGATGACATAATCTTATATACAGAAAACCCTAAAGACTCCACAAAAAACTTAAAACTAACAAATGAATTCAGTAAAGGATACAAAATCAGCATACAAAAATCAGTTGTGTTTCTATACACTAATGAGTTATCAAAAAAAAAAGAAATAAGGAAAACAATACCATTCACAACTGCATCAAATACAATAAAATACTTAGGTATAAGTTTATCCAAGGAAATGAAAGATCTGTACAAAGAAAACTATAAGACACTAAAGAAAGAAACTGAGAAAAGACACAAATAAATGGAACAATATCCCATGTTCATGAATCACAAGAAATAATATCGTTAAAATGTCCACACTACCCAAAGGTATCTATAGATTCAAAGCAATCTTTATCAAAATTCCAATGGCATTTTTCACAGAAATAGAAAAAGCAACCTTAAAATTTGTATGGAACTACCAAAGACTCCAAATACCCAAAGCAATCTTAAGAAAGAAGAACAAAGCTAGAGGCATCACACATCCTGATTTCAAACTATACTACAAAGCTATCATAACCAAAGCAGTATGGTACTGGCATAAAAATAGACATGTAGACCATTGGAACAGAATCAAGAGCCAGAAATAAACTCATGCATATATGGTTAAATAATATTTGACAAGGGAGCCAAGAAAAGAGAGTCCTTTCAATAAATCATGCTGGGATAACTGGATATCCACATGCAAAAGAATAAAACTAGACCCCTATCTTACACCACTCACAAAAGTTAACTAAAAATGGATTAAAGACTTAAATGTAAGATCTGAAACTGAAACTGTAAAACTCCTAGGAGAAACTTAAGGGGAAATGATCCTTTACATTGGTCTTGGACACCAAAAGCACAAAAGGCAAAAATAAAAAACTGGGACTACACAAAACTAAAATGCTTCTGCACAGCAAAATAAACAATCAACAGAGGGCAAAAGCAACCTATGGCAATCCTAAGGAATGGGAGAAAATATTTACAAATTATATATCTGATAAGAGGTTAATATCCAAAATGTATACAACACAATAGCAAACAACAATTATCTTAGTGAATATCTAATTGCTTCTTATATTTACAACTTGGAGTATTGACCATAAGCAGTGTGATGAATTATTTAATAATAAAGGCACGTGTGATTACAGCTACTCCTTACATAGTCTTCTAGAAACACCAAGTTGTTCAGAGTAGGATCCAGTTATAACATGAATGAACCACATCTAAGAGATTGGGTCAATTCTATCTTCCCAAGTACTTTTATGAACACTTATTCCCTAAACAGGACAACTATTGAAATCTTCAAGCAAACCTGCTATACAACCATTCAGCTCTCAACATACAAAAATTATTTGACAACTTTGTTAACATAGAGATATATATTTATATATGTATGTAAATTTACATATATACGTTAATATACATTGTGTTTATATTTATATATGTATATGCATGTGTGTATACATGTTTAAAACAACACTCTGTGGGGAAAGATTTCTTTTTTTTGGATCATTTATTTTAGTGGTTATATGAATACTGTATTCTATCCCCATTATTCCTGGTATTTGCTTAATGTTAAGATGCCAAATCATTATCATCGGTGGTAGAGACAAACAATATTATAATCTTGTCAATAGATAAAGCTGTAATAGGGAAGAACAAATCAGACTCCATATTGGATCTGTTTCTTTTACTTTAAACTTTATATTCTATTGCTTTTGCTACAAGTTAATCTCTAAATGGATTGTTGCCTATACCTTAAAGTATACATAATGGCCCATCTCCGGGAACTCTGCCTCCCATGCAATGAATGTTAAACTAAAATACCTTTGTTTAAGCTCACAGGAAGCATCTGACCAGGCCCACCTGTGAATGGCTGCAGGAAAGAAGAAATTAACACACCCCCCTCTGAAGTATGGCCAGAAACAGGAAATATTTGCAACAATTTATCACCTTTTTTACTTTACCTCCTCACCTCCCCCTGTTTGTTCTATAAAAGAAGCTAGCATCCAAACCCAGGCAAAATTGTTCTTTGGGACACTAGTCCACCATCTTAGCAGTCTGCTGGCCTTCCAAATAAAGTCACTATTCCTTGCCCCAACAACTGGTCTCTTGATTTATTGGCATGTAATGTGGCGAGCGGTATAAGCTTGGATGTGGTAACAAAGCTGCCTCTTTTTTGAGAATATTTCTACACTTGCCTTCCAATCCAAGAGCTATAAAATTTGTGGGAACATTATTCTCATACACAATTATATGTACAACAGAGTTGGCCCCATGAATCAATGAAATTACCTAGTTTCATACTATTCTCTACACAACTTTAAAATACGTTGTCTAAAAAATAAAATTTATGAACTTTATTTCCAAAAGTTCAGAAATTTGCCTTTTCCTATCAGACAACTATGATGAAATAAGTAAGCAATTGAAGAAAAAAGAAGGAACAAAAGAATAATCTTCATTGTGAACAACAAAATAATCCTAAAAGGCAAGTGTAAGCAAATGCTCATGGTTCTTTTGTCTTGTTTCTAAAGATGTAACACTTTTGGAATCTTCTTGGGATTTTCAATCTTCTTTTCTCTCACCAAACAAAAACAAGCACAAACAAGGCACCTATAATCTATGCTTTAATTTTGAGGGAAATTGAGAGAGTAGGATGAAAATTCTTTTACACAGATATTTCACTGTGAAAGACATTTTGATGCATTTATTCAAATTGAATGTGTTTTCTGTAAACAGCATTATTATCTCCTGGTGTTAATACCTTACAATGATTTTAATTCTGTGTAATTCAGTAACATTCGCAATCATTTGCCAGCCAGCCAACACAGGCACTTTGTTTTTCAAAGAACAAAATGTGCTCTGATAATCTTTATACTGAATTGTTCACCTGATAGAAAATGAAAATATATACCTGTATCTTTTTGTGAGTTTCCTGTGGCTATTTCTGTTCTGGAGAAACTGTCCTGAGTTAACCAATAAATTGGCAACCCCACTAGCACAGAAATACTCCCCTGGGGTGATTTGAGTTAAATTAGCATTGCTAGTAAATGCTTTCAAGACTTTACAATTATGGCCAGATGAACACATTCCTCATACAATTTCAGGATTAATATTAGTCTCCTAACAACCTAGAAACCAAGATCATAATTACCGACTGCCATTTCCCCCCATTGTCCAGGTAACTGGCCCTCAATATATGACCAATTTGAAACCTGGGAATCTTGGGAGAAAGCATCAGGTCTGCTGTTGGGAAATTGAATTCAAGTGCAGCCCTGCTCCCTGAACACTCATATTCTTCTTTTCTCTTTGTGCTATTTGTTCGTCTCTATTGTGCAGAGCTATCATTTGTGCACACATTCTGTGTTAGATTTTCTACCCGATTGAGCTTGAAAAACCAAAGCTTAAGTACTAAATGTTTCCCTAAGGCCTGAATGGACTTAAAAGGACATAGGTGCAAAAAAGAAAAGAAAGGAAAATAGGGGGAGAAAACACGGCTTGTTAAGTTGTTGCAATAATCTCGTGCTGAGAATAAAGACCTTCAGAGTTAAGAGAATGAAAAACACTCTTCTAAATAGATTGCTTGCTTTTGTTGCACAGGTGGCAAGGCCTGGAAATATAAGATACGGGGAACAGCAGGGCAGCCGCTAGCATTTCATTAAGCTTAGAGAATAGCAGGATTGTGGAGTGGTTTCTTCCCACTTTACAAGAGACATAGGCTTCTTGACAACTTGGACTTCAGAGTGCTGGTTTGCCGGTATGGAAATACTCTGAGGAAAGAGTACATCTCCCTACATTTTGTAGAGATTTAACCTCTTTCCCCTTTTTTAAAACAAAGCCTTTTCACATGGGGCATGGATATGTGATCATCACTGCTTTGGACTTTCCATCATTTAGTTACTGCCATGCCTTCAATATAAAGTCAGTATCATAGATAACACAACTTAAGAGAAAATGCTATCTCTGAACACTGCCACTTAAAATTATGCAAGGGTAATGTGCCATGGCATTGGGCAATCCCTTGGTTCAGGAACTAAATCACTCCTCACAATAAATGAACAATAACTAAAAAGCTTCTTCACAGCAAAGAAAACAATCAACAGAATGAAAATGCAGCCTTTGAAATGGGAGAAAGCATTTGTGAAAAATACACCTGATAAGGGGTTAATTTCCAAAACATATCAGGAACTCACACAACTCAATAGCAAAAAAACCCAAAAAACAAAAAGCCCCACAAATAACCCAATTTAAAAATGGGCAGTGCTTTCCTGGTGGTGCAGTGGTTAAGAATCTGCCTGCCAATGCAGGGGACACAGGTTCGAGCCCTGGTCCGGGAAGATCCCACATACCGCAGAGCAACTAAGCCCGTGCAAGACAACTACTGAGCCTGTGCTCTAGAGCCTGCAAGCCATAACTACTGAGCCTGTGTGCCGCAACTACTGAAGCCCGTGTACCAAAAATACTGAGCCTGTGCACCTAGAGCCCATGCTTCGCAACAAGAGAAGCCACTGCCATGAGAGGCCTGTGCACCGCAAGGAAGAGTAGTCCCCGCTCGCCACCAACTAGAGAAAGCCCGCATGCAGCAATGAAGACCCAATGCAGCCAAAAATAAATAAATAAATAAATAAATAAATTTTAAAAATGGGCAGAGGACTTGAACAGACATTTCTCCAAAGAAGACATACAAATATCTAACAGGTATAAGAAAAGTTTTGACATATATACACTAATATGTATAAAATAGATAACTAATAAAAACCTGCTATATTAAAAAAAAAAAGTTGCTCAACATTATTAATTACCAGGGAAATGCAAGCCAAAACTACAGTGAGATATAACCTGACACCTGGTATGAACCCTTGTACACAGATGGTGGGAAATTAAAATGGTGCAGCCACTATGGAAAACAGTATGGAGATTCCTCAAAAAACTAAAAATAGAACTGCCATGTGACCCAGTCATCCCATTTCTGGGTATATATCCAAATGAATTGAAATCTGGATCTCAAAGAGATAGCTGCACTCCCATGTTTATTACAGCATTATTTACAACAGCCCAGATATGGAAACAACCCAAGTGTCTGGGTGAATAGGTAAAGAAAATATAGTATACACACGCAGTGGAATATTATTCTGCCTTAAAAAAGAAGAAAATCCTGCCATTTGCAACAACATGGATGAACCTGGAGGACATTACGTTAAGTGAAATAAGTCAGTCACAGAAGGACAAATACAGCATGATTCCACTTATATGAAGTATCTGAAATACTCAAACTCATAGAAGCAGAGAATACAATAGTGATTGCCAGGGGCTGGAAGGTGGGAAAAATGGGGAGTTCTTGTTTAATGGTATAAAGTTTCAGTTACGCAAGATGAATAAGTTCTAAAGATCTGCTGTACAACATGGTGCCAATTGTTAACAATACAGTATTGTGCCCTTCAAAGTTTGTCAAGCGGGTAGATCTGGTTAAATGTTCTTAACACAAAAACAAAAACAAGAACAAAGGGACACAAGGAAACTTTAAGAGGTGTTGGATACGTCTATTACCTTGATTATGGTGATAGTATCACATATGTCCAAACTCATTAAATTGACATGTTAAATATGTGCAGTTATATATTAACTATATCACAATAAAGCTGTTAAAATATAAATGAACAATAAAAGAAAAAGAAAGAATAATTAATTTTGTTGAATATGAAGAATGGAGAGAAATTTAAATAAATACATAAATGTTGGCTGCTTTCATTGTTGAAGAAGGTCATCAAGAGGATGTGACTGCTGCTTAATCCCCAGGCTGGACACCAACAATCAGAGGCTCCTCACCCCCTCCCGTCCTTGAAACTGACGTTCTGCCCACAGTTCCCACAGTAGGAATTATTTTTGAGGACACAGCCTTAAGAGAGTAATGTGTTGTTGAGACCTTCAGGATGGTCTAAGTGACTTAACTCAGTTAAGGTCTCTATAATAAACTTTTAAGATTCTGGCAGGCAGACGCAAAGATCTACTCATCTTGTGGCCCGAGAAAATCCTCATGTGTAAATTCCCTTGCTTATTAAAACTGCCACCTACCAATCTGGAGTGGTTTTCCTCTTTCTTTGTCTCTCCTTACCCTCTATGTACCAGGGACCAGGGTGTGAACCAACATTCATCTGTCTTGAACACAATGTCAAAACTAACCCGAGTTAACTACAACTCATAAGTTAGATTTCCCAGCCTTAACTAAAAGACTTCTAGTAAGATCCTTAATATCATGCACCACTGGTTTATAATTTGGTGGTTATTTCCAGTCTGGTTAAATGTTTGTGTCCCATGTCACTTTATTCTTGATACAGCCATTTCCAGCTCTGAGAGTTCAGTCCAAAAATGGGAATCCAACTTGGGGAACTTAAGTAACAGCTAATAGTTAATATTTATTGAAGGCCTAACTAAGTTCCAAGAAGTTTGTAAAATTATTTTCAATGCAGCATTTTATTTAACCTCACAACAACTTTATCAACTGGATACTCTTAACTTCCCTATTTTAGGAGAAAACTAATGCTCTGAGAGGGTAACTTACCCGAAGTCACAAGTGTTTGCAAATTCAACACCCAGCCGCACCCCTGTCCCCATGTTTACCCACAATGTAACAAACCCTTCAAACTCCAAATACTTTCCTGCATATCACAAAGTCATACATACCTCTCTCCTAATTTTAAAGTAACAAAGCGTCTACAAATCATGTGTGTTAGTACATGAAAAAAGGAGAGGGCAGAGAGAAAAGAAACTCACACTTACTGAATAGGACAATTAGCTAAACTTTGTGGTAGATGTTTTCTATTTATTACCTTATTTAATATTCTCCCTGGTGCTTCCCTGGTGGTGTAGTGGTTGAGAATCCACCTGCCAATGCAGGGGATACGGGTTCGATCCCTGGTCCAGGAAGATCCCACATGCCGTGGAGCAACTAGGCCAGTGCGCCACAACTGCTGAGCCTGTGCTCTAGAGCCCACGTGCTGCAACTACTTAAGCCCACGTGCCTAGAGCCCTTGCTCCGCAACAGGAGAAGCCACCGCCATGAGAGGCCTGCACACCGCAACAGAGAGTGGCCCCAGCTCGCCACAATTGGAGAAAGCTCGCACGCAGCAAAGAAGACCCAACACAGCCAAAAATAAATAAATAAAATAAATAAATTCATAAAAGAAAAAACTTTTCTCCCCAACCCAACCATATAGGGAGTATCATCTCTACTTTGAAAAGAAATAAACTAAGGCCTAAATATTGTAAGGTTAAGTAAAGTGCATGAATCCTCACATTTCACAGAGAATCAGAATGTGGAACCAGGTCTCTCCAGCTCTGTCTTTTCCACTTACTGACCTCCCTCTCTAACCAATCCAATTCTACTAAGCCATTTTGCTTCCTCCCCTCGGCTATCAGTCCTCTCTCAGTAGCACAATCACTTGTTGTCATGTGCAGGAAGATAATTACGAGAACTCATTGAGTCAGAGAAATTCCTCACTCAGTTATCCATTCATCCAATCATTCATTCAGGAATATTTATTGAGGACTTACTATCTGCCAAGTACCAAAGCAGGTGGGTCACCTACATTAACTCCTTAAGCCTCAGAATGACATTCATTTTATTTATGCAAAACAGAAGCTTAGAAAGTTGATTATCTATCCCAAAGTCACACAACTAGTACCATGTTCCATCTACCATGTTGCACTGTCTCCTTTGGAAAAATAGACCACATCTAAAGGAAAATTCCTGTATGAACACAATGTCTCCATGTGGTAAACTGTTACAACAGCACTTTATGGATGAGAAAAAAAAGTGGCTCAGAGAAAATAAATCGGTTTCTTTAAACAGGCATTTAAAGATCTGGTGGAATGGGGGCATTATTGCTCTGAAGTTTCTAGTTAGATGTTAAATCCATGTTCTTCAATGTTTACTGTCTTATATATAGCTCTTCAGGCTGTCAGAAAAATAATAATTTGAGGAAATGCAGAAGCAAAATATGAGATATTTTCAACCTTATTCATCTCCAAGAGTGATTAAATACATGATTCAAGGGGCAATGAAAGTTTAGGTCAAATAAAGCAGAAGACTGTGACTTTACATATATATGCTAGTGTAACCTTATCCCAGATGACTCCCTCTCAAGAAAATATGAGGTCCTGATTCAAAACATCTGAAGCTGGTCCCATTTGAAGTCTGCCTCCCTACCCTATCTTTCATTTACTTACTCAAAATTAGTCATTAAGTATTTACCATATGCAAAGCACAAAGAATTCTAAATATTTTCTTGCACTAAATGCCCCAAATAGACTATGATGATGGTTACACAACTCTGTAAATACAATTTTAACAAATCATTGAATTGCACACCCAAAATGGGTGACTTCTATGGTATGTAAATTATATCTCAAAAAATGTTATCCCTTTCTTTTAGGAGTATAGGATAAAAGATTTTAGAGAGACATCGTTGTATAGTGGAAGAACATAGACTCTGGAGCGAAAGAAATTTGGCTTAAACCTTGTCCCAATTTGGTAATCTTGGGCAAATTAATTAACTTCAAAGAGCCTTAGATTCCTCATTGATAAAATGAGAAAGACAATGAATATCATCACAGAAAAACTGTAAAACTGATAGGAAGTAATATATTGATGAGTGCCTACTAGAACTAAGGTATAACTTTTAATAAGTATTCATTTTAAGAGTTGATAATGTACTGCCTTGGAATGGAACTATAAATGGATAGAAACCTTGAAGTCTGGCATTCTCTTCACTGCTGCTAACGCTTGCCCAAGCCAACAGCAGTTCTTAGACTTCAAAGGTGCAGTATTCCTTACTTCCTTTAACTATTCATGTCACTCAAGCCATCAGTTCCATATATCTCCTTTTCTCACTTTTAAAGAGTTGCTTGCAGCAATGCCCCCTGCTGATTCTTCTAGTTGTTGCTACATAGCTTCCTAATGTTGGGTCAGGGAAATGTGTCTATGTAACACCATCTTTTGAGAATTACACTGATGCCCAGCCACTTCCAGCCATTGCCCATAGCAGGGCATAGACCCACTGACACTGATTCAAATGAGTTCTATGCATAGTAAAGGAAGCTTCCAGTGGTTGTAGTATAGGACCAAGAGGTTCTGACAAAAGTCATTCACATTTTTCTTGGGAGTTTACCAGCCAACTTTTCTTTCTATGGCTCACAGGGGACAAAGTGTAAATTGTGTTTTCCAAATTTCGCCACAAGAGGTATGCAAAGAAAAACTAAAGGAGATCTTGAGATGCCTTCATTATTAATATTCAAAGCAAATACTATTCAAATGTAAGTTTATAATCCAAGAATTATGGTACAGTTTAGAGAAAGCCCCTAACCAACTTAAGTAATATTCTTTCCTGAATTTTTGGCTGGACACATTGTACTTACCCTGCTGTGCTAGGATCCTAGGTATTGGATGAGTCAGTGACTTCATAGCCAAATAAGTGATCCTGATAGCTAAAGATGAAAGGACAGTTTTAAGGAAGAGGGCTATTCTACACATATACTATACAAAGAAACTTTAGACTCTATTTTCCAATCTTTTTGAAAGCTATTATAACTTTAGAATTTTTTTAAAGTTCCTGCATTTGCAACCATTGAGCACCACCTTCTTTAATATTGCTGCAAATGTTGGGAAACATTATATTCAAATTATATTCCTACCTTCTCATTTGTGTAACCTGAATAAATATATGGATCATAAAAATTAGTTTGAGTAAAACTATATTGTTAACCCAACAGCTTTGTGACCCAGATATGATTACGTTTGGTCTTTCTGATTCATGGGATCAATAAGGAAGGCATTTACCCTACCTCTACTGCCTTTTCCACTTCTTTCAGTCTTATTATGCTTAAGTCTTTCTGTTGCCCAGATTCTGCTTTCAAATTTCTTTTTTGGGGGGACTTCCTTGGTGGTGCTGTGGTTAAGAATCTGCCTGCCAATGCAGGGGACACGGGTTCGAGCCCTGGTTCAGGAAGATCCCACATGGGGCAGAGCAACTAAGCCCGTGAGCCACAACTACTGAGCCCACACGCTACAACTACTGAAGCCCACTCACCTAGAGCTCGTGCTCTGCAACAAGAGAAGCCCACACACCGCAACGAAGAGTGGCCCCGGCTCTCCGCAACTAGAGAAAGCCCGCGCACGGCAATGAAGACCCAACGACCCAACACAGCCAAAAATAAATAAATAAATAAATATATTTATTTTTTTAAAGTTTCTTTTTTCTCAAAAAATATTTTCTTTCTTGTTGATCTCATGTATTCTTCTAGTTTCAACTAGCACTCAAAGCTTGATAACTACAAATTTAGATGTTTCACACCTAATTATTCTTTTGATTCCTTTACTCATACAACTACTTGCTTATTAAACTTTTTAGCCTAATAATGCTAGGTGTATCTTAAGTCAAGCATGTCTTAAATTAAACTGATTATCTTGTCTCTCTTTTCCCAAACGTGATTCTCTTTTGGTGTTCTGAATTCTTATAGAGCATCTATTGATCATTAAAATATTTTACCTTCTCTCCTATATATTTTGTTCAATTTTTTCTTTTCTGAGTTATAATTAACATAGAATATTACATTAGTTTCAGATGTACAATAGAGTGATTTGATATTTTTATACATTATCACCCCAATAAGACCAGTTACCATCCATCACTATACAAAGGTGATACAATATTATTGACTATATTCCCTATGTGTATATTACATCCCCACGGTTTATTTATCTTATAACTGGAAGTTTATACCTCTTTATCCCTTTCTGTATTTCTCCCACTTTTCAAGCTGGAAACTTTAGTGCCACCCAGATTCTCTTTTGTCTCTTAATTAAACATCCATTTAGAAACCAGTTTCTTTTATATCTATATCTGAAATTTCACTGGACTCCATCTTTTTTCCTAGTCCCCTATTCTCATTTATGCTCAAGTTCATCACTTTTCTCCTAAACTATTTAAGAGCTTCTGCCCATTTATGCTGTTTGCAATTCCACTTTCCTCTAATCAGTCCTGCACACAGCTACCCAACTGACCTTTCAAAACACAGAAATGATCAGGACAATACCGGGCATAAAAGGTTGTAAAACTCAGAATACAGCATGAAAGGCTCTTCACAATCTGCTTAAATGTGTCCCCCCGCCCCCAATCATCTTCCCGTTATCACTTTCTTACTCTTCCACTTGTCACAACTGCTTTCACTACATTCTCTAACCAAATTGTGCATTTGGTAGGATATTGATGATAGCATTTTATCTGCAGATGTGGTGGATTATGGATGACTACAAAACTTCTGGGAGTCTATTTCCTGCTCCTTGATTTTTGGCAGGCAGTAAAAGGAAGCTGTACCAGTTTGTGGGCCCAGGACTTAAGAGATTTCCACTTCCTATCTCTTAGAATGTTTGCTCTTGAATCCCAGCTGCCATGCTGTGAGAAAGCCCAAGCAGTTTTGTAGAGAAGACTCCAGCTGGTGGCTCTTGTTGATCTGCCAATCAACAACCAGTCACCAAATTGACAAGCCACCCAGTTGAAGCCACATTGAATAGAAATAAGCTGTCCCTCTCAAGCCCTGCTCATATTGCAGATTCATGAGCAAAATAAATGATTATCATTGTTTTAAGCTACCTTTTGGTGTGTTTTGTTATACAGCAATAGTATACCTGAAACAGCACTAAATACGTTTCCATTTTCCTCTGCCTGATTAACGTCTTCTCATTCTTAAAGATACAAACCAAATGCTACCTCGTTTAAGAGTATAAAGCCTTCCCCAACCTACTAAAGCAAAATCAATTACAATTATAATTTCTTCTGTGCTTCTCTGGTCCTCAGTACATACCCAACTGTAGTGACTAATGTCCACCTCCCAAAAAGTATTGCAAATTTCTTGTGAGTAGGATTTCTGAATATTAATCTTTGTATCCTAGTACTAAAACAATTGAGTTATTTGAACTTTCAATGTGGAATTCCTATACTGTGCTAACTTCTACTTCTGATTTTATTTTAGTTCAACAAACATTTGTTAAACACTGTGTACCAGGCAGTGTATTTTTATTTTTTGTTCTCCAATATTTTTAATAAGTTTGAGATAATCTCACAGTACATGATTAGTTAATAATTTATCTTCAGTCATTTAATGATCATCTAGAATGTGCTAAGGACCACATGGAATTAAGAATTATGTGTATATATCTATATATCTATATCTATATGAAGATGAGGTTAACTTCTAGTTTTTTAGCCAAGAAATGAATCTTTATGCCCTTGAAAAGACAGGTACAAAATTGTTTTTAACAGCTGTATTCCTAACAGCTAAAACCTGGAAATGGCCCAAATGTCTATAAATAGTACAATAAAAAATATATACTCATACAATGGAACACTACCCAGCAATGAAAAAGAATGAATGGTTGCTAACTTAAAAAATGATTTGATTCCATTTATTGGGTTGGCCAAATAGTTAGGCAGTGTATTATGTGATAGGAATATATTGTGCGTAAGCTGTGGCTTCTTGACATCAATAAACAGATATGTCACTGAGTTATCCCAAATCACCTTCTCTGTGCTCTATGGCCAACCAAGTGCATGCCAAAGAGTTCAAACAGATTCAGAGATCTTACTGGAGGAAAATATCAGCTCTTTCTGCTAGCTCCCTGGATTTCCAGGAAGAGCAGATGGTGAGTGGCCACATGTCTTGGGGGAAAAAAAAAAACAAACCCAAACTCCAATTACACTCTTAAAAGTTTCACAAGAAAATTTAAATTGGCCAAAGGCTCATTTCATATATCTGATATTTGAGAAAGACAATGCAGTAGACATGTTAAGCTTTTGTTGCTCTCAATTCTCTATGCTCTGGATTAAATGTGTGGTCCTGAAAGTACTGTCTCAAATATCCAAGGAATAACATTCATCAATTAAGATTTAATATTATGTCCCCATATTTATAAGGAAAATACAACCACTTGAATAAAGTTGCACTTTTATAAAATCTTTATGCACCATCTTCTATGTGTAGACTGTTAGCTCCTGGAGTACACGGACATTGTCTTATTTGTCTATAAACCTCAATACCTAGCACAGTGCCTGACCATGTAGTAGGTGCTCAATAAAAGAAGATAATTAATTAATTAACTAATTTGGTCTAGTAAATATATAAAGAGCAATAACTTTACCTTCAGTTCAATGTCAGTAAAAATGCTGTCCCTGTTCAGAAAATTGTGTATTTCTCTCATCTGACAAATAGCACTACATATTCCAATGGTTTTCATTTTTTGTTTTAGCTGTCAGAAAATTTTGTGCTCTACCATAACTTTTGCAGGAATGTCAAAAGCACAGAATTATGAGGAAATTACAGTGCATTCTTATTCATTCATAAAGCGTGCATAGGTAAACATTGTTAGCCTACTTCTCCTTGCCAGATGTACCTGAATGCATTAAAATTGCATTTCACTTAAAATAATCCATACTTCTCAGTGTGTTCTTCCTCCCTTTTCCATAAATTCAGGTTAATGAGATTTTTTTCATATGTATAGTCTAATTTAACCTGGCCTTGGGAATAGAGTCCAGAACAGAACTAAAAACTCTAAAAACCAATGTGTTAAATACTTTGGGGAAGAAAGTGTTAATTCAAAATGTCTCTTTTTAGGACCAGATGAACCTATATGACCAAAGCTGTATATCTGCATAGCTTGCCGGTGCTCCACATTATAGGGACATGGAATGGGTTGTACGGAGTGGGCTCCTTAACAAAATTTAAAGACTTGACATCAGTAGTTTCTTGTATAGTACTAGCAAGCTCTTTTTTCAAGGCAAAAGAACTCTTCCAACAGAAGCAAGTAAGATTTTGGTCTCTAACAGGCAGACAGATGGTAGTGCTGGTCCTCTACAACATTAGTCTCACAAAGCATAAGGCTAAAAATAATTCTGATGTTAGCAGCTGTATATAATTCAGTACTTGTGGTAGCCTACTGATAAGGAATGATAATCTCTTCTCCCTTATAAAAGGGATAAATCTAAGTTTGTTTGCACAGACTAAGGTTACAGAGAAGGCCTGAAGTACAGAGGGCTCAGAAGCCTATTTAGTTACAGATATGATCTTTAACTTTCCCCAGCCTGAGAAGCCAAAAATAAACATTTCATAACTTTTAATGTGTAGTTAGCAAATATAGCTGGCCATGGTCACGTCCCCACAGCCTGGAGTCCTAGACAGAGTCAACTTAGCTGGACGCCTGTGGCCACCTGTGTAGAGCCTTCCCCTGTAGTCACAAAAGAACAGGGTCTTTTTTATCCGCTTAGCTCAGTTGCTATAAACACTTGCTGTATGTTGAATGACTTCTCAGAGCCATCCAATCCGATTTGCACATCATTAGTCTGTGCAGGGTGAAATGGATGTCTTTGGATATTTAATTTTGTTAAATACTGAGACCTTTGTAAGTGAAAAACCCTTCATATAAAATATTACATCAGAGTTGGCTAACATTTCTGTTTCATGAATCACTGGTACCTCCAAGTTGCCCTTGAAATTTCAAATTCACTGTAGACATTTCCAGATACATACAGTACTTCTCTTTTTCTGTTTTATTTATTTATGTTTTGATTTGGATGCCAACTACGTTATGAAAGAATGTACAAAATTTAGCATCAGAGCAAATGCTCTTCATGTACATCAAAAAAGGAAAAGAGGAAAATGCTAGTCTAAACACCAGAAAAATTCATCTGAGATCTGTGCTTTACCCTGACTTGCCACACTATTCAGGGGCCATCACTCACCTTTTCTATTTCTCATTGGCAATGGCCATATTATTACCTGATATAAACCTCTACTTTTTACATGCATTCAGATTTGAATTAAAAACTGATAAATAAGCAAAAAGCTACCTGTACTTGTAAACTTTTCATTTTGACTTTTGACAGAGCTCATGCAATAACTGCTTATGATTACAAATAGGACAGATGATTACTTTTTCAAACTAGATGTTAATTAGAACAACCAACCATCAGTGCTTTAAAAAGTGCCACTGTGATATTATCATATTGAGGTGACTTTGATGTTTCATGGCTTTTTCTATGATGATGCTTTCACTGCTGCTGTTTTGGAACCTACCTTCACTGAGATGTCATTAAGGTAATGAATTGCTACTATAGTAGTTACACAACAGAAAAGAAGCTTGACAGTACAGTGTCACTATCATTTCTTGGGAATATCCCAATATCATTTTTCTCATGAAATTTTCTTGCTGCTAATAGATTATAGCTATGGAGCCAAACACATTTGGAAAACTTAGCAAATTTCAGTTTCCCATTATTCTGCCTGTGGTGTTTCTATTAGCAGATTTTACCAAGAAGTTTCAGTTGCTGCAGATGCTTTCAAAAGATGACCTATTTTGCACCTTTCACAGCCTTTCAGTCAGAATTTTTTTCATGAGGTTGAGTTTTTGTTAAGATTAAAGAAAAGTGAGATTCTTTGATATATATTGAATGTATTTTATGGTAAGAGTTTAAGATACATGTGTGTCTCACTTAATCCCCAAAATAGTCCCATAAAAGAGATTATCATCATCCTTGCTTTACAAATACAGAAACTGAATCTCATGAGGGGCCTGTTAATTGCTTTCTTCCAGAAAATATTTTAAATAACTTACTGAGAATGTGCAAGAAAGGTAACCACCATTCCACTGAAAATTACCAAAACTGTGGAAGAATATTTTTTAATTCAAAACATTGTTGAGAAACAAGAAATGGAAGGAATTCCTGAATGATAAAAAGTCAATGGGATTATATCAGAAAATCAAAACCAGAGGAAAGCACAATTTTAAACACAGAGGTGAAAACTGCTGCGGAGCTAGGAGTGGTTGAAAGATCTTCAGAGCCAGAATCAATAGGTGCAGAATGTCACATTTGGCCCTGGAGAAAGCAGCAGGTGAGTGTTGGGAGAACTAAAGAGGACAGTGGCATTTGCATGCAAGTTAAATCCAGGATTATGAGCACTGAGATGAAAGAGGCAGGGCATTACTCCAGGTAGCGTCATGCCCGGAAGAAAGCTAGTGGCCAACCCAGCAGCATGTTGCACACCTTTCCCATGGTCTGTAAGCAACCTAAATAGAAATATTGTCCATAGACAGGTGAAGGGGGAATTTTAAACATAAGGATGATTGTGTAACTAGGAGCCACTAAGCTCAACATTGTAGAGACAATAATTTTCCATAAAATAATTATAAATTCAATATGATCCCAACAAATTTCATAATAGGATTTTCATGGAACTAGACGAGTCTATTTGGGACAATTGAGATGACCTGCCATAACAGATATCACAACATACTTTAAAACTCTGAAAATGCAAGCAGTATATCAGCACAGGAATAGACAGGTAGATCAACAGAACAAAATGGAGAGTCCAGAAGTGTGGGTGAGTGAACATGTGTGTATGTGTACTAATGTATGAGAGAAAATGGAAATTTAAATTAGCAGAGAAACGTTGTATTATTTAAATAGCGAGATTTTAGAAAGTGCCTGAGGCTCCCAAGGGGAAAGACCGGGAGAGGAGGCCAGAGCTACAGCCGGAAATTGCGCTGGACTCAGAGGTCGCGATTGTTTATTGATTATTTTCACCAACATTACTTGGCATAGTTGGCAGGATTTCAGAAAAACCCACCTGAGGTCACCTGGAATCTACCTTGGACTTGCGTTCGGGACCAAGCATGGGCCCTTTGAGCCCCCTAGCCTCAATCTGACATGTACTTTTTAATAAAACGAAGCTAGAAGAAAGTGGGAAACTGCGCTTCTAAAGCCTACCAGCTCCCAGAGAGGCAGCCACCCACAGGAACTCTAGCTGGCTTCTACAATTGGTATGGAGCTAATACTTGCAAGTACTTGTCTAACCCCAAAATGGCCAGGATGGAACTTTTTGGACGTTCCAAAACTGATTTTTGCATACACAATTAAAGAAAGCTGACTTGATAAAACGTCTTTAAAAAAGTGCAATTAGCCCTTTAAATTTAGATTAAATTTTAACACTATACATAAAACAAATTATAGAATAATTAAAGTGGTAATGTAAATAAAACTATTAAAATTTTAAAATAGAATAATGACTTTTAATCTTAAGGAATGAGAAGGCCTCACACTAATGAAAATGATTAACGGATCAACTGTATAAAAATCTTAAAACTTCTTGCTGGCAAAGATCATTATGAACAAAAACAACAACAACACAATAATAAAAATAAAAGACAATACTGAGAGAAAATATTTGCAAAACGTTTAAGAAACAAGTAGTAATTATCATTGTATATAAAGAGTTCCCATGTTATTAAGAAGAGGCAATCCTCTTATAAGATGTTGGATAAAAGATACAAGGAAAGAATTCATAGAAAAAAACACTGTACACTACATATATATATATATATAATTATGCTAAACCTTCATAGCTATCAGAAAAATTGAAACTAAAACAATATCACTATGTAATTTTTACTCAGGTTATAAACACTTTTAAAATTTGTTAGTGCCGGGCTTCCCTGGTGGCGCAGTGGTTGAGAGTCCGCCTGCCGATATGGGGGACACGGGTTCGTGCCCCGGTCCGGGAGGATCCCACATGCCGCGGAGCGACTGGGCCCGTGAGCCATGGACGCTGAGCCTGCGCGTGCGGACCCTGTGCTCTGCAACGGGAGAGGCCACAACGGTGAGAGGCCCGCGTACCGCAAAAAAAAAAAAAAAAAAAAAAATTTGATAATGCCCATTTGGGGGAGGGTATGAAGAAACAGTTACTTTCATAAGCCATTGGTGGAAGTTTGAAGTCATAAACCATTTTTAGAGGGTACTTTTGTCACTATCAAAATTTAACATTTCTGTAAACCATACGCATGAATTTTACTTCTATATATTTAGCCTATGGAAATTCATATTTGCCCAAAGATACATGTATAAATTCATTGCTGTATTTTTTTTTTTTTTTTGGTATGCGGGCCTCTCACTGCTGCAGTCTCTCCCGTTGCGGAGCACAGGCTCTGGATGCGCAGGCTCAGCAGCCATGGCTCACGGGCCCAGCCGCTCCGCGGCACGCGGGATCCTCCCACACCGGGGCAAGAACCCGCGTCCCCTGCATCGGCAGGCGGACTCTCAACCACTGCACCACCGGGGAAGGGGAAGCCCCTCATTGCTGTATTTTTTAAAGCAAATAAATCAAATCTATCTAATTTCTGTCAGAGAGTAACTAAATAAATCATGCCTTGTCAGTTCTATGGAATACGTTGTACTTAGTAAATAATGATGTCTATCTATATAGACTGACATTACAGTCACCAAGATAAACTCTTAAAACAGTAATCATATCTCAAAATGTGTGTGATACGATCTCATTTATATTTTTCCAATGTATGTATGTGAGTCTGTGTGTGTAAATGCAAGAAATAGTGGATTATTCTGAACTAACGTTTTGGTGGAAGAGAAGTGGCTGAATTTGAGAAGGGAAATATCTTTTATAAGCTATACAGCAAATTTTTAAATATCATCTCTCTGTGGGCAATTACAAGCTAAGGAACATAAACTTTATCCTACAGACCCAAAGTAAGCCTTTGAATATCAGCTAAACAAAATTCTCTAATTTTATAGGCTTCACCTAGCAAAAGAATTTCTTCCTCTCTATACCTTATGGAAATTTCATTAAAAGAAATTACAATCTTTTTACAACACCTAGATGAAATCTAGGTGATGAACAATTTTGTTTAACACATATCATTTGCAGTTCAACTAGTAATTCAATTACATGAAATCACTTTTTTTTACTTTCAAAACCAAGAGAGTAAAAATATATATAAAAAAAAAGAAAACATTGGTCTGGACGTTTAAAAAAAAAAGACTGTAAAAATGTAGCCATGAAAATGCCTCTTTTTGCATTTTATCACAACTTTTTACTAGACCTTAAATCGTTTTAGCATTCACTCCATAGATAAAAATTCTAGTTTTGCTTCAGTTATTTGGATATTTGAGACCAAATGAATTTAAAGTATGAATAACAAAAATAATTACTGTAAACTTTCTATTTTGGCTGGGAAAAACATCATGTTCATACTTGGCAAGATTTCCCAACATAGTCTACTATATAGCTAGCTGATGCCTTAGGCATTTTTCTGTAGACAATTTATTCACCAGCATTATAAAATAATGTTTAAAATGGTGTAGTCTCACAGTTTCCTTTTAAAAAATTAAAGATGGAGTCGTCTCTTTATTTGTTGTAAGTCTTCAGAACTAAAAATAGTTGAAAATAAATTCTTATATCACTTCAGCATCAGTACTCAATGTTAAATAATAACTGGGAACAAAACAGAGAACAGCATTCTCTTCCATTATAAAATCTTTTCAAGAAAGGTTTTCCTTTAATTCTAATCAGAAGCCATAAAATCCTCCTTTTGTTTGTGTGTATTAGCTTTAAGGATCTCCACAATGCTCATATAATGTCTGGAATTAGGAGATGTGTGGGAGCTTAAATAGAATTTGTCAAATTATTTCTCTTTTTGCGTTTAGATTTGTGAGCTCCTTGTAAAGGATAAAACTCATTTCAGTACTATTTACTGGATGTTGGTCTTTGGAAGCTTCAATGAATGGGCCAGAGGCAAGAACAGGTTTGTTTATAGAAGGCAGAAGTGGGAGCATTTTGCATTTATATTACGGCTATAGGGGAGGAGCTTCAAGATGGTGGAAGAGTAAGACGTGGAGATCACCTTCCTCCCCACAAATACATCAGAAATACATCTACATGTGGAACAACCCCTACAGAACACCTACTGAACGCTGGCAGAAGACCTCAGACCTCCCAAAAGGCAGGAAACTCCCCACATACCTGGGTAGGGCAAAAGAAAAAAGAAAAAACAGAGACAAAAGAATAGGGACGGGACCTGCACCAGTGGGAGGGATTTGTGAAGGAGGAAAAGTTTCCACACACTAGAAGACCCTTCGCGGGCGGAAACTGCGGGTGGCGGAGGGGGAAGCTTCGGAGCCACGGAAGAGAGCGCAGCAACAGGGGTGCAGAAGGCAAAGCGGAGAGATTCCCGCACAGTGGATCGGTGCCGACCGGCACTCACCAGCCCGAGAGGCTTGTCTGCTCACCCGCCGGGGTGGGCGGGGCTGGGAGCTGAGGCTCAGGCTTGGAGAGCAGGGAGAGGACTGGGGTTGGCTGCGTGACCACAGCCTGAAAGGGGCTAGTGCGCCACAGCTAGCCGGGAGGGAGTCTGGGAAAAGGTCTGGAGCTGCCGAAGAGACAAGAGACTTTTTCTTGTTTTCTTGTTTCGCCATGCACGAGGAGAGGGGATCAAGACTGCCCCCTAATTGAGCTCCAGAGACGGGCGCCAGCCACGGCTATCAGCACGGACCCCAGAGATGGTTATGAGACGCTAAGGCGGCTGCTGCCGCCACCAAGAAGCCTGTGTGCGAGCACAGGTCACTATCCACACCTCCCCTCCTGAGAGCCTGTGCAGCCTGCCACTGCCAGGGTCCCGTGATCCAGGGACAACTTCCTCTGGAGAACACATGGTGCGCCTCAGACTGGTGCAACGTCATGCTGGCCTTTGCCGCCGCAGGCTCTCCCGGCACTCCGTACCCCTCCCTCCCCACGGCCAGAGTGAGCCAGAGCCCCCGAATCAGCTGCTCCTTTAACCCCATCCTGTCTGAGCGGGAACAGATGCCCTCAGGCGACCTACACGCAGAGGCGGGACCAAATCCAAAGCTGAAACCCGGGAGCCAACAAAGAAGAGAAAGGGAAATCTCTCCCAGCAGCCTCAGGAGCAGTGGCTTAAATCTCCACAATCAACTTGCTGTACCCTGAATCTGTGGAATACTGAATAGACAACATATCGCCCCAAATTGAAGTGGTGGACTTTGGGAGCAACAACATATATATATTTTTTTCCTTTTTCTCCTTTTGTGAGTGTGTATGTATATGCTTCTGTGTGTGATTTTGTCTGTATAGCATTGTTTTTACAATTTGTCTGAGGATTCTGTTTTGGGTTTTGTTTTGGTTTTTTTTTTCAGTATAGTTTTTATCACTTGTTATCACTGGTGGATTGTTTTTTGGTTTGGTTGCACTCTTCTCTCTTCTTTGTTTTTTATTACTTAAAAATTTTTTTATGTTTAATAATTAATTTTAATAACTTTATTTTCTTTTCTCCTTTCTTTCTTTCTTTCTTTCTTTTGTTCTTTCTTTCTTTCTTTCTTCCTTTCTTTCTCCCTTTCTTTCTTCCTTTCTTTCTCCCTTTTATTCTGAGCTGTGTGGATGACAGGGTCTTGGTGCTCTGGCTGGGCACCAGGCCTGTGGCTCTGAGATGAGAGAGCCAAGTTCAGGACATTGGTCCACCACAGACCTCCCAGCTCCACGTAATATCAAATGGCAAAAGTCTCCAAGAGATCGCCATCTCAAAGGCAAAACCCAGCTCTACTCAAAGACCAGCAAGCTACAGAGTTGGACACCCTATGCCAAACAACTAGCAAGACAGGAGCACAACCCCATCCATTAGCAGAGAGGCTGCCTAAAATCATAATAAGTTCACAGACACCCCAAAACACACCACCAGACGTGGACGTGCCCAACAGAAAGACAAGATCCAGCCTCATCCACCAGAACACAGGCACTAGTCCCCTCCACTAGGAAGCCTACACAACCCACTGAACCAACCTTACCCACTGGGGGCAGACAACAAAAACAACGGGAACTACGAACCTGCAGCCTGCAAAAAGGACACCCCAAACACAGTAAGATAAGCAAAATGAGAAGACAGAAAAACACACAGCAGATGAAGGGGCAAGATAAAAACCCACCAGACCTAACAAATGAAGAGGAAGTAGGCAGTCTACCTGAAAAAGAATTCAAAATAATGATAGTAAAGATGATCCAAAATCTTGGAAACAGAATAGACAAAATGCAAGATACATTTAACAAGGACCTAGAAGAACTAAAGAGCAAACACACAATGAAGAACAACACAATAAATGAAGTTAAAAATTCTCTAGAAGGAATCAATAGCAGAATAACTGAGGCAGAAGAACGGATAACTAACCTGGAAGATAAAATAGTGGAAATAACTACTGCAGAGCAGAATAAAGAAAAAAAAATGAAAAGAATTCAGGATACCCTCAGAGACCTCTGGGACAATATTAAATGCACCAACATTCGAATTATAGGGGTCCCAGAAGAAGAATAGAAAAAGAAAGGGACTGAGAAAATATTTGAAGAGATTATAGTTGAAAACTTCCCTAATATGGGAAAGGAAATAGTTAATCAAGTCCAGGAAGCATAGAGAGTCCCATAATGATAAATGCAAGGAGAAACATGCCAAGACACATAGTAATCAAACTATTAAAAATCAAAAACAAAATATTAAAAGCAGAAAGGGGAAAACAACAAATAACACACAAGGGAATCCCCATAAGGTTAACAGCTGATCTTTCAGCAGAAACTCTGCAAGCCAGAAGGAAGTGGCAGGACATATTTAAAGTGATGAAAGGGAAAAGCCTACAACCAAGATTACTCTCCCCTGCAAGGATCTCATTCAGACTTGATGGAGAAATTAAAACCTTTACAGACAAGCAAAAGCTAAGTGAATTCAGCACCACCAAACCAGCTTTACAACAAATGCTAAAGGAACTTCTCTAGGCAGGAAACACAAGAGGAGGAAAACACCTACAAAAAAAACCCCAAAACAATTAAGAAAATGGTAATAGGAACATATATATTGATAATTACCTTAAATGTAAATGGATTAAATGCACCAACCAAAAGACATAGACTGGCTGAATGGGTACAAAAACAATACCCATGTATATGCTGTCTACAAGAGACCCACTTCAGACCTAGGGACACATACAGACTGAAAGTGAGGGGATGGAAAATGATATTCCATGCAAATGGAAATCAAAAGAAAGCTGGAGTAGCAATTCTCATATCAGACAAACTAGACTAAAATAAAGACTATTATAAGAGACAAAGAAGGACACTACATAATGATCAAGGGATCAATCCAAGAAGAAGATATAACAATTGTAAATATTTATGTACCCAACATAGGAGCACCTCAATACATAAGGCCAATGCTAAAAGCCATAAAAAGGGAAATGAACAGTAACACAATCATATTAGGGGAATTTAATACCCCACTTTTACCAATGGACAGATCATGCAAAATGAAATAAATAAGGAAACACAAGGTTTAAATGATACATTAAACAAGATGGACTTAATTGGTATTTATAGAACATTCCATCCAAAAACAACAGAATACACTTTCTTCTCTAGTGGTCATGGAACATTCTACAGGATAGATCATATCTAGGTCACAAATCAATACTTGGTAAACTTATGAAAATAAAAATCAATTTTCAAGTATCTTTTCCAACCACAATGCTATATGACTAGATATCAATTACTGGAATAATTATGTAAAAAATACAAACACATGGAGGCTAAACAATACACTACTGAATAACAAAAAGATCACTGAAGAAACCAAAGAGCAAATTAAAAAATACCTAGAAATTAATGACAGTGAAAACATGACAACCCAAAACTTATGGGATGAAGCAAAAGCAGTTCTAAGAGGGAAGTTTATAGCAATACAATCCTACTTCAAGAAACAAGAAATATCTCAAATAAAAAACCTAAACTTACACCTAAAGCAATTGGAGAAAGAAGAACAAAAATACCCCAAAGTTAGCAGAAGGAAAGAAATAATAAAGATCAGATAAGAAATAAATGAAAAAGAAATGAAGGAAATGATAGCAAAGATCAATAAAACTAAAAGCTGGTTCTTGAGAAGATAAAATTGATAAACCATTAGCCAGATTCATCAAGAAAAAAAGGGAGAAGACACAAATCAATAGAATTAGAAATAAAAAAGGAGAAGTAACAACTGACACTGCAGAAATACAAAGGGTCATGAGAGATTACTACAAGCAACTATATGCCAATAAAATGGACAGCCTGGAAGAAATGGACAAATTCTTAGAAATGCACAACCTCCCAATACCGAACCAGGAAGAAATAGAAAATGTAAACAGATCAAGCACAAGCACTGATATTGAAACTGTGATTAATAAGCTTCCAACAAACAAGCCCAGGACCAGATGGCTTCACAGGTGAATTCTATTAAACATTTACAGAAGAGCTAACACCTACCTTCCAAAACTCTTCCGGAATATAACAGAGGGAGGAATACTCCCAAACTCATTCTACAAGGCCACCATCACCCTGATACCAAAACCAGACAAAGATGTCACAAAGAAAGAAAACTACTGGCCAATATAACTGATGAACATAGAGGCAAACATCCTCAACAAAATACTAGCAAACAGAATCCAACAGCACATTAAAAGGATCATACACCATGATTAAGTGGGGTTTATCCAAGGAATGCAAGTATTCTTCAATATATGCAAATCAATCAATATGATACACCATATTAACAAACTGAAGGAGAAAAACCATATGATCATCTCAATAGATGCAGAGAAAGCTTTTGACAAAATTGAACACCCATTTATGATAAAAACCCTCAGAAAGTAGGCATAGAGATATCTTACCTCAACATAATAAAGGCCATATATGACAAACCCACAGCCAACATCGTCCTCAATGGTGAAAAACTGAAACCATTTCCACTAAGATCAGGAAGAAGACAAAGTTGCCCACTCCCACCACTATTATTCAACATAGTTTTGGAAGTTTTAGTCACAGCAATCCAAGAAGAAAAAGAAATAAAAGGAATCCAAATTGGAAAAGAAGAAGTAAAGCTGTCACTGTTTGCAGATGACATGATACTATACATAGAGAATCCTAAAGATGCTACCAGAAAACTACTAGAGCTAATCAATGAATTTGGTAAAGTAGCAGGATACAAGATTAATGCCCAGAAATCTCATGCATTCCTATACACTAATGATGAAAAACCTGAAACAGAAATTAAGAAGACACTCCCATTAGCCATTGCAACAAAAAGAATAAAATACCTAGGAATAAACCTACCTAAGGAGACAAAAGACCTACCTGTATGCAGAAAACTATAAGACATGGATGAAAGACATTAAAGATGACACAAAAAGATGGAGAGATATACCATGTTCTTGGATTGGAAGAATCAACATTGTGAAAATGACTTTATTACCCAAAGCAATCTACAGATTCAATGCAATCCATATCAAACTACCACTTGCATTTTTCACAGAACTAAAAGAAAAAATTTCACAGGTTTTATGGAAACACAGAAGGCCCTGAAGAGCCAAAGCAATCTTGAAAAAGAAAAGCAGAGCTGGAGGAATCAGGCTCCCAGACTTCAGACTATACTACAAAGCTACAGTAATCAAGACAGTATGGTACTGGCACAAAAACAGAAATATAGATCAATGGAAAAGGATAGAAAGCCCAGAGATACACCCACACACATATGGTCACCTTATCTTTGATAAAGGAGGCAAGAATATACAATGGAGAAAAGACAGCCTTTTCAGTAAGTGGTGCTGGGAAAACCAGACAGCTACATGTAAAAGAATGAAGTTAGAACACTCCCTAACACCATACACAAAAATAAACTCAAAGTGGATTAAAGACATAAATGTAAGGCCAGACACTATAAAACTCTTAGAGGAAAACATAGGCAGAACACTCTATGACATAAATCACAGCAAGATCCTTTTTGACCCACCTCATAGAGAAATGGAAATAAAAACAAAAAGAAACAAATGGGACCTAATGAAACTTAAAAGCTTTTGCACAGCAAATGAAACCATAAACAAGAAGAAAAGACAACCCTCAGAATGGCAGAAAATATTTGCAAATGAAGCGACTGACAAAGGATTAATCTCCAAAATTTACAAGCAGCTCATGCAGCTCAATATCTAAAAATCAAACAACCCAATCCAAAAATGGGCAGAGACATAAATAGACATTTCTCCAAAGAAGACATACAGATTGCCAACAAACACATGAAAGAGTGCTCAACATCACTAATCATTAGAGAAATGCAAATCAAAACTACAATGAGGTATCACTTCACACCAATCAGAGTGGCCATCATCAAAAAATCTACAAACAGTAAATGCTGGTAAGGGTGTGGAGAAAAGGGAACCCTCTTGCACTGTTGGTGAGAAGGTAAATTGATACAGCCACTATGGAGAACAGTATGGAGGTTCCTTAAAAAACTAAAAATAGAACTACCATACGACACAGCAATCCCTCTATTGGGCATATACCTTGAGAAAACCATAATTCAAAAAGAGTCATGTACCACAATGTTCATTGCAGCTCTATTTACAATAGCCAAGACATGGAAGCAACCTAAGTGTCCATCGACAGATGAATGGATAAAGAAGATGTGACACATATGTACAATGGAATATTACTCAGCCATAAAGAGAAACAAAATTGAGTTATTTGTAATGAGGTGGATGGACTTAGAGACTGTCATACAGAGTGAAGTAAGTCAGAAAAACAAATATTGTATGCTAACACATATATATATAGAATCTAAAAAAAAAAAAAAACCGTTCTGAGGAACCTAAGGGCAGGAGAGGAATACAGACGCAGACGTAGAGAACGGACTTCAGGACACGGGGAGGGGGAAGTTTACGCTGGGACGAAGTGAGAGAGTGGCATGGACATATATACACTACCAAATATAAAATAGATAGCTAGTGGGAAGCAGCTGCATAGCACAGGGAGATCAGCTTGGTGCTTTGTGACCACGTAGAGGGGTGGGATAGGGAGGGTGTGAGGGAGACGCAAGAGGGAGGGAATATGGGGATATATGTATACATATAGGTAATTTACTTTGTTATACAGCAGACACTAACACAACATTGTAAACAATTATACTCCAATAAAGATATTAAAAACAAAACAAGAACAACAAAAATCAATATGGTGTTGGCCAACTACACTATATCTATGTAACTTGGCTGTGTAAAAAGAGTCTTTCTTAACTGTTTTCAGTTTCAATAACCAGTTTTTGGAATTTATTTATTATGTTTCCAGCAAAAATTACTATATGCTCAGTAGAAAACAAAGAAATCTCAGAAACCTGCATTAAATCACCTGCAGTAGGAAACAACCAAGATTGAGCCACAAAAATTTATCAGGTGGTCAATACTCAGTATAGTTTAAAGACAAATGAATAGAGGAGAGGCTGAGGAAGCAAGTGTATAGAATATTTAAGGATTTTAACCTGTGGGAATGTCAATTAAAGTTCAGAGGAAAGTAAATATTATAATTAATACCTGTTAAATGCTTTTGGCCTTCAGGCTCACCCTGCCAGATGATACATAATAATTAGAAAACATTTCATTACCAGCTGGCATCAAAGGATGAAATGTGTAAGAAAGAGCTTTGAAAACTATAAAGTTATGAAACAGGGTAGCTGCTGTTTCCATTATTAGTATCAAATGATACACGAAGTGGGCAGGCCTTTGAAACCTCACCGATAAATATTTAGTGATTTATAAACTTTAAATACTGGGTACAAACCATAACCATAAGGGGATAACAATAAGGGGTTATATAGATGATTCTTCCCACTAGTCATAAATGCATAAGTCAAATTTTAAGATTTTACTGAGAATTATCTTTCTAACTTAGAAAGATATTAATATTAACTGTGATATTAATGGCACCAATTTATTTTCAAACATAAATTCCTCACATAATTAACATGAAGAAAGACTATACTTTCCTACATTCTTAATATAAGTTTAAGGGGAAGGAAGACTTCAAATCGGTACCATATATCTATCATGTTTATTTGCATTTACATATTTAAAAACAAAATGAAAATTAATGATCAAAGAGCTTCAAATATTGCCATGCAACCAGTAAATGCTGGATGTGGGATTTGAATGAAAGGTCTATTAGAGTCCTTAGTCCGACATGCCTCTCCAACATAAATTTTTTTTTCAAAATTACTACTCACTGAAATTAAAACTCCACACAGATGTGTTCTATGAGAGCTCTGAGGCCAATGAAAGATGTAGGAGAAAGGGGAGGCTGTAAGCTGCCTGCTAAGTCTTTACATCTCCAGCATTAGTCTTTTAAAGAGTAGGTCAATAACTGGTTGCAATTGTTGGATTTGTTTATTGAGATGTTTTCCTGTGTAACCTGTTGACCAAAGTATATCATTCCATACTCAGCAGTTACACAAGTTCTATTGACTTGCTTATCCGAAGTGCTTGTAATGGGTTTGCTCCACTCAATCATCCACCCATCCAATCATTCAAGTACCTTCTATGTATCAGGCACTTTGCTAGGAGTTAGAGATACAAGACTGAATAAATCATATTACCTGCCTTCATAAAATTTATATCCTAGTGGGAAGACATGTCTGTATACAAATAACAACTAAACAATAGAATAAGTTTTATAATGGAGAATAGATCTGGCTAGAAGAAGGCAGAAAGTCTTTGATCTGAAAATTGATGGATGCATTTTCAGGAGTGTGCCAGGCATTTAAGGCAGAGATATGATAGTGTAGTTGTTTGAGGGGAAACAGAAGGTAGTTCTACATGGATGGAAAGTAAAGTACATGGATTACAGTATATGGAAAGCTGACAGGTCATAGAGTCAGAAGCCAGATGACTGTTTAATTTACTCACATGTAAAAAGCAAAAACTAATTGGTCTATAGAAAATCCTGAGTACTTCTGAGTAATATTTTGAAATAACAAAGGCATTTTGCTAGACCTCCATAGATAAATATGGGAGCCACAGAATATGAAAAATAAGCAATAACTTTTATCAGCCGTGAAAACTAGAATTTTACCCTACTGTCAGAAGTATAAGGAATTTCTACTAGGTACAGTGTGGAACAAATGAGAGAGAATACAATGGTGAGGAAATAGAGGAAACTGTAACTGAATCCCACTCTATACCCCTGGACTATGAGGAGTTAGAATACATCAGGCCAAGGCCGGTAGGGTGGAGTTTCCTTCGGAGTCAATGGCCAGGAGGCAAGAGGGCTAGAATGGCAGATCAAAGTCATTCTATCAAGATGAAAAAAACAAGAGTAGGGAAAAGTCATAAAATGTATGAAGAACTGTATTCTAAAGGAGGAGAATGACTTTAAGAATCAAAGTCAGTGAGTATCAAGAAACAAGAGAAAAATGCAAGGAAACTTTGGATTAACGTTCTCAATAATATTAAATAAAGTAAGCAGTCACAAAAACAGGTTGCTTTCTGAGATCAGAGAAAATAGCATGGAAACTAGAAACTCAGTTGTAAATTTACCAAATACAATGACGATAATAAGCAACATATACAAAAATGCAGGCAATGCAATTAAAAAGTATAAGACAAACTCTAGAAATTTTTCCAGAACTCAAAAATAATTAATAGGTAAATAAAATAAAACGTAAAGAGATTTGAAGATATCTGTGTGTACTGGAAACAGCAGAGCACATAGATACTGAGCAATAGTTAAAGAATAATGGAAAAATTCTGGAATGAAGCAAGACATGACTCTAGATAAAAAGGTTTTTACCAAGTAAGAGTACTTCTTACCTAGCAAAATGTCAAACTCTAGACGCATACAGAATGGGAACAAATTTTTTCATCTTGTATTTTTTAAAGTCTTGTATTTTAAGAGATCTATTCCACAATCACCACAGCAAAGAAAAGAAAGTATTACCTAAATAGGGGCAAAAAAGGAATCAGTTTGGAATCGGAATTCTCTTCTACAGCACCAAATATACCAGGTATCAATGGCTTGAGGAGGAAATGATTCTAAAATAAGAATTCCATGTACAGTCAATTGGTCTTGCAGGTTCAAGAGTAACTAAAAGTTATTTTAGACAAATAAGGAAGAGAGTGTGACAGCTATATTCTCTTCCTGAGAAATTGCTCAAAAACATACTCTAACTAAGGGATGAATTCACATAAAGAAACCAACTATGGAAATTTCATAATAAAAGAATTGATAGTGATAAAATAACCCAATCAAATACTCTCTGTATTTATAAATATGGTTAATCTTATAATTAGAATATAATTATTAATAAGTCCTTAAACTTCAAAGTAAATAGCAAAACGATATCTAAAAGTTTCGTCTTGAAAGAAATAATACTAAGTTGGATGTAAATCCCAGCCAACATAAAAAAATTGAGGGTAAAGAAGGAAGGAATGAAATCATTACATGTCAAAGTTTTCATCATATTCAAGACATATTATTAGATAATATTTTATTCTTTATATTTATAATGGAAGAAATACATTCAATTATATGTACTCTCAAAACTGTCTTACAAAGAAAAGATGTTGTCTACAACATTAGGAAAATAAAAAATAACTGCATATTTAAAGGAATTAAAAGAAAAACAGAAAAACAAATAAATACTCTTACACTTTTTTAACATTATCTTAGTGAAAACAATCTCCTATAACTGTCATATATGCTGATTTTCCTCTTTGTTTCCATATTTTCAAACACTATGTGAATCAGCCTTAAAGAATTCAGAACATCATGTGGCATTTATGTTTTTCTTTCTCCCATAACCTATGTCATAAACTATCCATAGAGTAATTTTTGTACAATAAATAAATAAAACAACATTCTGATCAAGTTAAGCATCACTGGAATTTAAAGGACTACTTTGAAATTCTATTATGTGTTCTTAAGGAAACAATGCTGTATCAAAAAAAAAAACATGCTAAAAAGCAAAAGCTACAAAACGTTAAGAGAATAGGTTATATTGTTTTAAACAGGTAAGGTAGTGAAACAGATGAGAAAGCATGGTGGTGTTTATCCATGGTGGTATATACAACTGTACAGAACATATACCTTGAAATCCTAGGTCTCGGTTTGAAAACCGATTATAGTTACTTAAAAAATGATAACTTCTTACTCTGGGAATTGAGAATCACTACCTACAGCGGTGTCATTGCATGACGTGTGACATCAGGCCTTAATGCATTCTGTACCATAACTCTTCCCACAGGTTCTACTTTCGTTTGTTTAGAATGTTAAATACAATGTCATAAGTGAATCGGTTGTCTGCATCTATTCATCATAGACTCACTTGTCTGTTTAAAGTTCTTTTAATTTGTAAAGGAAGAAATTGCTGTTTAAAAAATATAAGCCTCAGCTCTGAGGCTTAGTTTTCACCTCTGTAAAGTTAAGATGTTGGATTAAATGACCCCTGAGTCCCTCTGAGCTCCAAATCCTATAATTCTACCATCTGGTCACCTCAGGCTTATAGTGTTCAATGAAGTACTTACCATGTAGACTAACTGTAAAGTATTTATGAATAGCTAAAGTAAAGGCACTTAAACTTTAGATTTTTAAATAGCATAAGCCTAATTTTTAGAACTAGCTATACCAGGATTTCCCACTCTTCTTCTCTTCTATAAAATAAGGCATATCTCATATTAAATAAACATACAGTCTGTTCAGTAAACTTGTTTAAACTGTAGGTGGCAATTTGTCAAAATACCCAAATCTAAGGCATGAAGAAAGAACTTGAGTATTTTACAGAAACTATAGGAAAACAGAATTATAACTATAAACACTATATCTATATATAAACACTATATCTATATAAACACTATATAAGGTAATTAACTTGATTAGATCACAGTTACCTTTGTAATAAATATGCCAAAACATGGCAACTCTCCGTCAAATTATATTGTGCTCTATTATATTGGTGTCAGGCATGTTTTAACTTAAATATCAGAAGCATATACATAGTAACTCATTTAAATTGCTGGACCTAAAGATTCTATTACATTCATGATCATCTACTGTGCTCAGAAAATGTAACTAATATTTTCCTTAAAATAACATGTCAAATGCCAGGAAAATTTGACTCTACCCCACCTCCACCACCTCCCTGACACCCACATTAACTCAAATCACCTAAGCACCATATGCTGTAATGCAAGTGTTAATGAGATGTCAAGTTGTGCAGTTGAGACCAATCCCATGTTAGACTCTTAAAAGTGAAACTAATTAGAGCATACCCTGAGTGTGAATTTCACGAGGTACAGAGGGGGAAAAGAAAATTTTACATACTGAGACCGAGTTAGACTTTATGTCCAGAGCTTTTGGAGCCCTTAGCCTCTGTGTAAAAATTTAGAATGCTTCACCAAAAGTGAGATTAAGAG